>NC_052507.1:7673567-7741067 GCF_014356525.2 Nilaparvata lugens
TATTGATTAGGTACTCCAGTTTTCCATTTGACGAGGTACAGAGATGATGAAAGAACTATAATTAATTTCTAGCATGTTTTATATTTTTCCTACAGTTACGTTGAAAAGTGGCCATTGCTGCACTGATTACAGAACGCAAAGAATCACTTTTCCGCTCTAGTGCGGGAAAAATTTTTCTGCACTCCAGATTTGCAACATGGCAACGCAAAATACTTAGTAGGTTATATGGAGCAACAGTGCAGCAAAATCAAAATGAAGTTGGTAACAGTGACTGCTGTGGCTGCTATAGTGAGCAGAGGTGCAACCAAGCACAACGCGCTAATTATTACATTATATATTATAACCAAGGACAACGAGGACTTTAGGATTTTAGGATTAAGGTTTTTATCAATAATAAAATTACACAGAAAAACATTTGATGCATTTCAGGCAATTTTACCCATAATTACCAACTTTTCATATTCAATGGTAACTGTAGGAAAAACTTAATGTGAAATACGTGCGCAAAGTTCCTCTGCTGCACTCAAGAAACCATTCCGCCCTCGCCTACGGCTCGGGCGTAAACGTTTCTTTCGGTGCAGCAAACTGTCACTTTGCGCACTAGTTGCACAAATAACTATTTTGTTTTAGTGGAACGCTCAAAATACCACCACAGTGTGTTTTACTGTGAGTAAATAAGAATTGAACACAAAGGATTGAACTATTTGTGAAATGTCAGTTTATTGGCAGGATATGACAGTGAAGACCTTGTAGTTATGATTGTTTGAGCAGAACATATGTGGATGAAAGTAGAAAAGGAGAGGGGAAAGGATGATATGATTGTTTTTCCAATAGCTTGATTGTTTCCAGATAAAAACTTCTGCAGCATCGATGATGTGAACGTCTGCTTCGATGGAAGATGAGAAAAATAACAACAATTCACGAAAATACGTTTGTCGAACTGGTATTCTTCAAAGCAGCCAGGGAAGGATAATTGAATCATAAATGAGTAGCGAGTTAGCAGCTACGTTTTTCATGTCCCGTGAGAGCTAAGCGTCAGAGAACGATTGTAGTGACGAAATATTTATTCTATTTTCACGGTGGAGCTGATTCTGAATGTATATTTCGCCACCGAAAAGCGAGAAAAATGATTTTCATATGATGCAACACGTATGAGAGTGAGTTTGACTGAAATAACCGTCTTTTTTAATGTTCATTCCGCTGTTGAGCGGTCTGAATAAATTTGGGAGAATCAATTAAGCTGAGTCTTTTCAAGTCGAGAAATTCGTTAAATTTTTGGATGTATTTGAATAGAGCTATTAAATTGATATTAATCTTTGGTTTTGTTGAGATTGATATTAATTACTATAGTTCTATGAATAACTAGCCGTCAGGCTCGCTTCGCTCGCCATATCCGTCTGGACCCCCGACTGGATCGTCCGAGAATGAGATCAGCAGGCTAGCTTCGCTCGCCTGTAATTTTCATTTGGGCATTTTCATCATATGTTAGGACAATCCAGTCGGGGGTCCAGACTAAACGTCTGGCTAAACGGATATGGCGAGCGAAGCGAGCCTGACGGCTAGTAATATAATATTCCCAGGATTAAAGTAGCAGTGCCCAATAAATTTCTCCGCGATAAATGCATTTAAATCTTCAACTTGGTGCCAACCTACCAAAGTCAACTAAACTTAATGCCAACCTGACAAAATTATTAATTTACCAGTTAACAACTACTGTTTGAAGAGGTACTCTATCTAGATTATAGTTCTATAGTAACATATTATATGGAAATTTCAATTATAATAAATTAAGAGATTGGGAGAAGAAGAATATACATGCTGAAAGTTGAACTTTAAACCCTTAAAAATAACCCTTAGAGTTAGAATATTGTCAAAATATTTCTTAGTGCGCCTCTAAAGGGCCAACTGAACATACCTACCAAATTTGAACGTTTTTGGTCCGTTAGATTTTTAGTTCTGCGAGTGAATGAGTCAGTCAGTCAGTCAGTGAGTGAGTGAGTGCCATTTCTCTTTTATACGAGATATACTATCTCGTATATACGCTTATATACTATATCTCGTATATATAGATCATCTCGTATATACGCTTATATACTATATCTCGTATATATAGATCATCTGTTAAATAATTTTGAAAGCCAGAAGGCCTAGTTAATTGTGTTGTATAACTTAGCAAATGAGTACTTATAGGTTACAATCGTATTAAAGTTCGTATTGCTGTACAGTTCGTATTGAACAATACATTAAGGGCCGGGTTCCGAGCTCGGAGTTTAGCCAAGTTCTAGACTTTAAGAAGCTGGAGTCAGAAAATTGGCTTTCCGAAACGGTGCGTAATCGCAGTTTTTATGATAATCTTCATTTTCTTATTTCTATAATTGAAAACCTTTTTTCTTGACGAAATGAAACATTCTTGATAATAAAAAATAGCTGAAACTTTACACTATTTTCTCTTAATTTTATTTTGTGTTCAATTTTCTAGTTTTTCGAAATTTAATTTAAACGTGGACTGCGACTGCGGAAAGCCAATTTTCTGACTCCAGCTTCTTAAAGTCTAGAACTTAGCTGAATCCCGAGCTTGAAAACCGGCCCTAACAATACATCAGAAACTGATATGGTATTGCATTTTCTATGGCAAATTATCGGTTTAACTCAGTTTATTATATATAACTTTGTTGAAGTTCTGACACTGTGTTACTAGTAAATATTTGACACACATTATTCTAACACAGTGTCAGAACTTCAACAAAGTTATTATATAGTGTTTCGTCATGGAAAGCAACTTCAATTATTATATATGCCTCATATTGCATTCGGTTGACTTCAATTGTATTTGTATATTGGACTTTCAGCTGACGGCTTAAAAGCCAAGCTTGTGATTTTGTTTGATAATTTTATGCTTGCATTCAATTTTTGTCAATAAATCATTATTCTATTCTATTCTATTCTATATTGGACTTGGCTAATTCATCTCATTTACAGTATTTTGTTGGCTAGAATAAGAGTCATCTGATCATTCAACTCAATTCAAAATTGATACCCTTTTCAAGTCTACAAAGACACCCTGCGATAATTCCATTCATACAGATCGAAATGAACAGCCATGTAGCTGTTTACCTTGTTGTCAATATTCGCAGTAGCATAAGTCTTTGTGGTGATTCACAGCATTTAATTGGGATTTTCTAATAATGATAATTATTAATAATTTAATTTATATTGGTGGAAGCTAATTTCAATGTCAGCTGAGAGCTCAACTACGTCACACAACGTCGACCAATCACGGAGGAGAAAACTTCTAGTGCCTAGTACAAGTTCACGCCCACAACGCGTTCTCATTGGCTACCGATCTTGACGTCACATTGTGGGAGAGATCATTCTGACAAATGCCATGAGAGTGTTGTTGGTAGGAGTGTATCAATTTGTTACTAGTGTTGATGTGTTTTTCTCACTCTTATTGTATCAATCACGCATTGATTGCAAATTCTCCACTAAGTTATCAATGATTTCAATCTCTTCTACTTTTTCTCCTTACAAACAAGGATTAGGCTATAACCTGTTCCGACTCATATCTAGCAAATTATCCAAATAAACATTGAAAGATAATATTATTGCCACCGTTTGCGTGGTCTGCCAACATCTCTTTTGTCCACTGGTTGATAATCATATACTTTTAATGGTATTTCCTCAGCTGCCATTCTTTGAACATGCTCCCTCCATTGATGCCGATTCTCCGTAACTCTTCCATTCATGCTGCAGGTATTCATTTATTTCCTTATATCGTCATTCCTGGAATGATCTCTCCTGTCACACCCCTTGGTTCTTCGGAGAAATATCATCTCGGCTGCCTGCACACTACTTTCAAGTGGCTTCATTTTCACCCATGATTCACTACCGTAGAGGAGGACTGGAGCGGCCATTACATTATAAAGTTTCATAATTGTGTCTGTTATAGCTTTTTTACCCAAAGTCCTGCTGATATTTCCACATATCATTTGGAACTTTCCTATTTTCTTCTTAATATCTGATTCATCTTTGTAACTTATGTCACTTTATGATTTAAATTTAAAACGAAATTAATTATTCTTACTGCTTCAACTGAATTTCTTGTACAGTATCTTCAAATTTGAACCACTATTCTTCAACGATCAACGTTTATTCTCAGAAGATATTTCTGAAAGTATTTCCATACTTCTAAATTTGGAAAATATATCAATCTTCATAAGATGATTTCCGTGTTTTATCACATCTTTTGAATCTGATCAAATCAATACATAGATCAATTCTCAATTACTATGCTGAACGAAAATCTGCAAAATGTGTCGTATTTTGCAAGACGAAGTCCATAGTCAGCTAACGCATTCTTAAACAACATCCACATATTATCAGTCATAAACAACTTATGTACGAGCAGCTTATGTACTTACCAATACTTATGTATTATGTATTACATACTTATGTACGATCCACATTATCTATCAGTTGTAAACAACTCATAAATGAGGATTAAAGCTAAATTCACATTATCAGTCATAAACAAATAATTATGAACGAGGAATGGAGCTACATTCAAAGAGCCACATTCACATAATCAGTCATAAACCACTTATGAACGAGCAACTATTCACAAAATCAGTAATAAACAACTCATAAACGAGGATCAAAGCTACATTCACATAATCAGTCATAAACAACTTATGAACAAGCAACTATTCACATTATCATCTGTCTGCGCCATTTAACCAGCACCAACTCTGGACTTTCCCAAACGTATTATCACAGACGTGGCTTGTATCTGTGTTATTGTTATTGAACAACAAACGTGGCATGAGAAGTAATGCAGTACTGGAATTCGCATGTATTTTCACATACGCTAGTGCTATCAAATTAACGCTGAAGTATATTACAGTATCTTGTTTTGCTGGATCAATGTGAACTATAGGCTTTAATATGCTGGTGAATACCATCTCATGAGTTCGTGATGTTTTGCTTATGGTCACATCGAGTATCTTGATTATTATATAAGTGGCAACATAGGAAACAAGTCATAGAAAATATGATATCAATGATCATCTCTATCATTATGCTCAAGTTGAAATGATAATAGTCACTGTAAGCCACAACACACTCAAACATTTTTGGACGTACGATATTTTCCCGTAATTATGAATTCCACTAGATTAAACAAAAATCTGGTGTGGCGCACTCACACAACTTTCCTTGCCGTTATGAAAACTGATCACCTGACGCTAGTGTTCCCGCGCATCTCAAGTCTACTATTCAAAGATTTGAGCAAGCTGGTAACAGGGCAATAACGCTGGAGACACACATGAGGTCTGCTATCTCTTCATAGTGAATGATAGAATCAGCAATGATTTGCAATTGAATAATCACATTTTCTCGAATTTAAAGCTTATTTTCAATTTTAGGTGAAAATGTTACTGAACATTAATTGTAGAGATTTTCATGCTCAATCTATTCCACTAGATTTTTTTCGTTTCAATTGTATCTGAAGCCTGATAATTGGGAATCTATCTGCATTGATGGGGCGAAGCTCCTGAAATTTTTACAGATATGGGACTTGTGGCAGTTGATAGAGCTTATCGATGACTATTCTAGGTATGAATTTAATCAAAATCGTTGGAGCCGTTTCCGAGAAAATCACGAAAAACCCTGTTTTTGACAACATTTTCGCCATTTTAGCCGCCATCTTGAATTGCATTTGATCGAAATTGTTCGTGTCGGATCCTTATAGTGAAAGCATAAACCATAAAGGACCTTAAGTTCCAAATTTCAAGTCATTCCGTTAATTAGGAGATGAGATATCGTGTACACAGACGCACATACACTCACACACACACACACACACACACACATACAAACCAATACCCAAAAACCAGTTTTTTGGACTCAAGGGACCTTGAAACGTATAGAAATTTAGAAATTGGGGTACCTTAATTTTTTTCGGAAAGCAATACTTTCCTTACCTATGGTAATAGGGCAAGGAAAGTAAAACTTGACAAGAATAATCTGTTCAATCTGATAGATTTTTTAAGAACGGTAAAAAATCGTACATCCATAAATCGATGTGTGTGTAAATAGACCAATTTCAGGTTGCGCAACAGCCGGTTAAATTTTAACCGGGATTAATTTCACGAGAACCAATCACAGAGGGCGTTATTGAAAAGACGACAGCTTCTCTGATCTGTTGGAAATCCAATTAATAGTATTAAACTTGTGTTACTATAAGCACCGATTATTCTTATCTACGAACATACTCAGGAGCCTGAACCCTATTTTCATCATCAATTGTCAATTTTTCTCACTATATAAACTGGGCTCTGATCTTGTAATTAATAATAAGTTCTATTGGTGCTCAATAACACTTGTGTTATACTATTAATTAAATTTCTTACAATTGTCACCGCATGGATTCTGTTGTTACCTCAGTAGTTTTCTTATAATATCTCAATCAAGACATCATGAGAAAAGCAGCTGATAAAAATTCAATAACGAATTATTGTTCTCCTTCGATCCTTGCATCTAAATACCCAGCAACCCTATCACTCGATTGCTCTAAACAACAGTTATAACAGTTTAGATTTGAACACTGAAGTTAATAATAAACTCCACTAAAAGTTAATATGTCTCATCAAACCTGAAAAATGGAATCAAAATTTCCAATTATTCTCATCTACGAACATACTCAGGAGCCTAAACCCTATTTTTTATTTATTTATTTATTTATTTACATTGTGTACAAATACTTAACATGAGGAAAGGCACAACAGGCTCATGCCCAAAACTGTCCCATTTCCAATAATTTATACTATACTGTCCAAATCAAAATGTTGGTTATGTCACTTTCACTTTTCAAAATACAATTTACACTCTTCAATACTCAGATAAACGAGCAAATTTTGAATCTAATAGATACTATTAGAATCTGAAATTAAAAAATCTAGAACAGTAACTAAATAATTATTCAAAAAGTCTAAATTTTGAATGAAACTAGAAATTTTTGAGCTAAAAACTTCTCAATTTATAGAAAACTAGTCTTATTCGTTGTAATCATCAATTGTCAATTTTTCTCACTAGTTAAACTGGGCTCTAATCTTGTGATTAATAATAAGTTCTATAGAAGCTCAATTGTATAGACTAGCACCACTAAGAACGCACTTCATCAACGTACTCTGAAATCAGAATAACTAGAATTTTTCTACTAGGTCTCTATTTTCCCTACAATTTAGTAAGGGAGGCTAAAATTGGCTTTTTAGTCTCAAGACTATAGATAGCAATAGTCTGCCCTGGAGAATAATTCCGATAAATTAATTTAGCTAATATTGAATGAAAAAGACTAAAAAATTGTCAAAAAACCACTGATTTATTGATAATTAGAAAGACCGGTTTCGGTTATTACACAATTGTCAATCTCCATTGGGATTCACTCCATTTTTACTCACTTTTTTACTCACATCTTTATTCACTCCATTGACAATGGTGTAATAACCGAAACTGGTCTTTCTAATTATCAATAAATCGGTGGTTTTTTGACAATTTCTTAGTCTTTTTCATTCAATATTAGCTAAATTAATTTATCGGAATTATTCTCCAGGACATCTATCTATAGTCTTGAGACTAAAAAGCCAATTTTAGCCTCCCTTACTAAATTGTCTTTTTCATTCAATATGAATAATTACCACAATATCAACTTCTCAACTACACAAGAAGTAATTCAGCTAAAATGCTGTACTCCTAACCAGTAGCCTCATCTGCAAAATACTTTATGCTCCAATTATCGTCAGTTGGTCATCACATCAACCCTTGCTGCTTCAAAACCTCAATCTTACTTTCCCGACCCTAGCTGCCACAACCTTACTCTTGCTCCTCTGACCCTTATACATGGTTGTCGGTTACTTACTAATTGATCGACACACTGAATGGTCGTAAATTCTACTACTCGAACAGTGTTAGCCAAATTTCTGCACGCTTGTCGGTACCGCCGGTGGTTTTGAGATTCACTTTGAACTGTCAGCACCTCTTGTGTTATGACATCTATGGTTCCCATTCAACCAATACTGACAGACTGCAGTGAGTCTCATTGTAGCAAAATTTACATCAGGCTGTCAGTATCCTTGATAAGTTTTATCAATGGAAAACATTGAAACTATACTGACTATTTAGAGTGAGTCTACAAGGTTGCTAGGCTTGGACTTCTGCCCACAACCGCGCGCTGCGCACAAGAAACATTGTCCGTCATTAACCTCGGAGTCCAGGGTTCCAGCATCCAGTGTAAGAATCTGCTACAACCAATCAGATAATTGCCTCACCCATGCCAAATTGCTGCGGGGTCCACCTCTCAGTCTAGAATCGAATTCAAGCTGCTGCCTGGAAATTGGTCCGCCAACTAAGGGTTGACTTTCAAATTGGGTAACTGAGTTCCAATCAAGCGGAGAATATGCGTTGTCGTGGGTCCTAGTTGAAAAATGAGTAGGTGCTATCTCTTGGATAATTGGATGGCATAATATCGTGCAAGATGGAATGATGAAGATATTGAAAGTACTAATCTATAGAAATAGTGTGGTTGATTTTGGTAAGAGAGTAATCCTACTATAGTAAGAGAGCTTCTGAAAATAACGTAACTTGAATATAGTGAGAAAAGGTAATCCGCCTACACTCACAATTGAACTGAAAATATGATGGGAAATATGAACTGAAAGATGGAATGAAGAAGATATTGTAAAAGAACTAATCTATGGAAATAGTGAGTTCCATTTTAGTAAGAGAGTTATCCTACTATAGTAAGAGAGCTTCTGAAAATAAAGTAACTTGAATATAATAAGAGAAGGTAATCCGCCTACACCCACCATTGAACTGAAAATAGATAGAAAATAATAGAATAGAAAAGAACTTACTTCATCCAACAGATAATTTGAAATAGTACTCAAACCAATAATAATTGAATACTCCAATCTTAATCCAACAGTAAAGAAATAAACAATATAAGACTTGGTATTTCACCATCTAACGAAGTTGAGCCGTACTTGTTAATAATTATTATGATAATAAGCAACTCTGGAGGCGAAAAATGATATAATAATCTATAATATAATGTAGAAAGAATTGGCTTATACACGTACGCGATATGAAATTCACGAATGACGCATCATTACATCTGAACTGCTAGAGTGATTTGACTTGAAATTTTGAATATTGATTCTTGATTTACCGAGGATGATTATAAGTCTATTTTGAATTCTTTAAGATTTCAGAAGGTCAAGTTTTCAGTTTGTCAAGTTCTTAATTAGACCATTGCGGAGCACGGGTTTCCTGCTAGTAGATAATAATATAAGACTTAATAGGACTTGATAATTTCAGTGGAATTCTAGTAAATTTTGTGTCAAATTCCAAATTTTTGTACTAGTTAGAGCTAAAACAAGTCTGGAGCTTCAGATAGCTATGTTGTAGAGAGGTGAATGATAACAATATTGTCTTTGTCCCTGTGCTCAAGCTGCTTTAAGTAATTTGAAGATAATAGCATAGAATTGAGAATCGAGACATAGGGAGCTTCAATAATCCTATACTATTAAACGAGCAATTTCTGTTTACATGTTTAGATGGTAATATGTTTGTATTTCACCGGATCTCGATAATAGACTATACTATTAATATACTATTAATAGTATATTATACTATTAATATACTGTTGAACGAGCAATTTCTTTTTACATGTTTAGATGTTAATATGTTTGTATTTCACCATATCTCGATAACGGCTCTAACGATTCTCACTAAATTCAGAGCATAGTAGGTTTATAAAAATTCGTTTGCACTAGGCTCATCTTTGGGAAAACACGCAGAAGGACTTTGAAAGGATAATTATTATTCATCCTTGGAAAAACAGCTGATAATAATTATTATTTCGTCGTCTGATGATCATGTGTGTGGGACTCTGTCAAAATTATGACTCAGCTGTTGAACTTTTGTAATCCGGTACTTAGTGCCGGTTGCAAAAAAGCCGGGTTATTTTCAATCTTGATCAATTACAGTAGATCTATCTTTTTGAAATGGTCTTCTCTGATAAGGTTCACGTGAGATTGATCAGGGTTAGATCAATTTAACCGGCTTTTGTGCAATTGGGCCTTCGTGAGGGAAATTTTTGCATTCCTTTGGGAATTGATCTCAATTTACTGTGATTAGATAGAATATTTCTGTATGAGCTATGAATGTTATTATAATTTGTTCTATCGTGATAAATTTATTATGTTTCCGCCACACTGCACAGAAAGCAGCTGTTTTCCAGTCTCTACGTAGATCTGAAAGACATTGTTTGCAGACGATTCTCGTCTGACGTCAGAACAGGTTACTTTCCGGCCTAGGCCGGAAAGAGTACCCTTTCCAGCCGCTAACATGGAACTAAGAAAGGTGATCAAAAAACAGCTGATCAAAAAACTTTTCATTATTTGTGTTCATTATTCAATAATTAGAACATTCAAAACAATATCATCTTATTGTCATTTGAAAGAATAAAAAAGTATAAACTCAACCTCCCACATAATTGAACATCATCTTTGAGGTTATTTAGACAAATCAGTATAAAAAATGAAAATACTTGGACAATTTCCTGATATTCAGATTACCTCAGATTTGCTAGAGCTATCACCTTCCACTTCTGCTTTCGGAGGCGCTTAGTAAACAACTATTCTCATATGTATATTGTTTATTTTTGTGTGTGGCGAAAAATAGCGTTCGCTCCACGAGCAAAAATGTTTTTCCGGCTCTCAATCTTTTCTCTCAATCTTTTGAAAACCGATTTCGAGGCGGAAAAATCTCATTTTCTGCTCTAGGTGCGAAATATACTATTTTGAACTCCAGAGCGAAGATCGGTCCCCGATATTGAACTTTAATAAAAGGAAGCGGTGATAAAACCCACACTCACCATTGCACTGAGGTATGATGTCGGGATTCTTCTCGAGCGAGTCCAGTGAGGGCGTGGATCGCTTGCTCGCCGGTGCTGCACTCTCGCGGCTTTTGAGGTAGATGGCCAAAGCCACAGCCACCACGATAAGGACCAGTGCTCCCACAATGCCCAACACTGCCCCGATCAGAGGCATGAACTGCACAGTCACCGCCGCTGGAACAGAATATTGTGCATTAAAAATTCTATGTTTGTGAATATTTGCACTGAAAATTAACCTGCAATGCCCAGAACTGCTTCTTCGATCTGAGAACAGAACATTATGCAAAATGTAAACTCAACAATTCTATTTGTAAAATAAATAACAACATAGTATCCTTTGAGGAGGGTAAGGAATTAAGTTGCCCTGAATATACATTTCAACATTTGATGTTTGTAGGTATTTGCACTAAAAATTGGACAAGTGAAAGAAACATAACTATTTTTTGTACTAGTACTATAGATAAAAGGTAGCATAAGAAGATATCCCATAGTATAGGTTCTATTTTTCAGGGCAATTTTCTGTTATTTCAAGCTGATTACTATCTACTGTTTTGACCAGGTGAAGATAAATAAGAGAGATTACCAGCATCACATGAATAATGAAAAGTGAATAGTGAATGAATAATGAATAGCCTCATGAATAATAACTACTATATTGGGGTCCACGTTATAATGACAGTAGAGGAAAATAGGGGAACATCGTTGCCGATCCTTTGCTTTCTATAGACGGTAGCAGATACAGGTTTATCGTTGTAATATTAACTGTTCATTCTTGTTTAAAATACCTAATCAATTTTATATTTTATTAACCAAGAAATTATATTTGTCAATAACTTCCAAATATATTTCTATAGTCAAGATGTAATATTTTGTTAATTATTAATTCTACATTGTTAAAAGACAATCTGACAACAGAGCATAGTGAGAAACAGCATTATCAGCTTTGTTGAATGATAGACAAGGATAGCAATACCATTGCTTATCAAACACTACAATTATAACTTGGACCTCACTACTTACAGGACTATCGGCTTGATTCAACACTGGAATTTGGAACATAGAAGTATGATACCATAGGATATCTCCTCATTCTATCTTTTCTGTATGGTACATTGAAATATGGTAACAACTCACCAGTTCTGCGCTCAGCATGGTTAGAGTTAAGGAGCTGCAGGGTGACATAGGGACTGCGGCCCTTGTGGTTGAAGGCGTAGACTCGCAGCTGCAGACGGCGCGAGTCGGCGGCAGGCAGCGGCTGCAGAGTGAAGTGCGGCAGCGCATGCGCACTGCTGACATTGCGCAAGAGCTGTGCGCCGTCATACAGCTCCAGCTGGAAGGCCTGACCCAGGCCTCCGTCAAAGCCGGCCGAACACCCAACCACAACCAAGTCCTCCGTCTGATTTAGGACTGTGCAGTTGCTCACTGCTTCCGGTCTACCTGTATACACAAACACATCATCATTATCAAGTCGGGTTCACACTGGTCTGTCCGTACACACAAACACACCATTATTATCAAGACGGGTTCACACTGGGCTATTGTGTAGCTCATTCCAAGCTGGATTCTCAACAGTGATAGTAGCCTAATCTGTGAAAATATAAGAATTCTTATACGGTCCTACAGGATTATTCATACTTGTTTGGCCATGCTGATTTGAATTTGTCCAAATATAACTAATTGGAGTATTATAGCTTTACTGTTTACTGTCACTGGAATTTAATTCATGGGTCTTGATTGGACTGTTCATACTGAGCACGGCCGAGTGTGTATGAATAGTCTAATTGAAACTTATAGGAATAATATTCTAACTGTACTGGTCACTTCCACTGTTACTGTTATTTGGGAATTCAGCTATGAACTTCCAGCAGTGATTGAACGGTGATTGATGAATGGTATCCTATACTATTACACGAGCAATTCCCGTTTATAAATAAATAAATAAATATTTTATTGGTCATAAATATTACAATAATACATGGACCATTGTCAGACAACATAAAACAATGAAAGGTTCACAACAAAACTTAAAGCTATTAGTAAAAAATATACTAAATGTTAGGATGTAGGCTACAGCATTGTAACACTTAACTCCAGTCAACCTCAAAATATTCACCTATAGTGTACAAGCACTTAGCAAGTAATAATTCTTTTAAAACCCGCTTAAATTTATTGAGTGGCATATGTTTGTATTTCACCGGATCTCGAAAACGGCTCTAACGATTCTCACGAAATTCAGAACATAGTAGGCTTATAATATAAAAATTCGATTGCACTAGGTATCATCCCTGGGAAAACTCGCTGAAGTACATTAAAAGGATAGTTATTATTCATCATTGGAAAAACAGCTGATAATAATTATTTCGTCGTATGTTGATGATGGAGGTGAGTGAGCGAGTTCATGTGTGTGGGACTGTGTCAAAATTATGACTTAGCTGTTAAACTTTTGTAATCATTCAATCAGGTACTCAGTGCCGGTTGCAAAAAAGCCGGGTTACTCTTAATCCTGATTAATTCCAGTAGAACCATCTTTCTGTAATGGTCTTCTCTGATTTGGTTCACGTGAAATTGATCAGGATTAAAATTTTACCGGCTTTTGTGCAAATGAGTTTTGTGAGGGGAATTTTTGCATTACTCTAGAAATTAATATCAATTTACTGTTTACAATCAATTTCTGTATGAATGTTATTATAATTTCTTCTTTCGTAATAATTTTTTCATGCTTTTGTACTCCAGAGCGAAGCTCGGTCCCCGATATTTAATATAATCTAGCATTATCTTTTCAGCTGTGAATAACAAATAGTGAGTAGGTTTTTGATTTTTTTTTTAAATTTTTTAAATGAGTGCAATATTTCTAAAGTTTTTAATTCATTGTGACATCTATTATTCTGTAATTCATTTAGAGTATAAAATACTATATAGTACTATATCGTACTACATAGTACGATCATTTATGCTGATAGTGAATGTTCTTGTGATTTTTCTGGCTTCAAATTTATCAAGTTTTTTAATATTTATTTATTTAATTTTCAATTTATTAATGCATTTTCAAGTGTAATAATAATTTGTTTCATCTTTCTGATCAACCGAGATACACATTTTTTAGTATAATGTATATTTGGACTGTAAATTTTTGTGATCTTTATAAAAGTGTTTTCATAACCTCATTTGAACTATTTTTATCAAAATTAGGGAGAGGAACAGTTTTGGGTTTATCCTGTTGATTCTCTCCCAATCATTAATTTTATGTTGTGATTAAGGAATGTAATAAATGTAAATGTAAAATCAACCTTCAAAATTCAAAATTTTAAATCATCATTCTTGGACCGAAAATCAAGTGACGAAGCAGTGTGTGATCACATAACCTTATCTTTTGGACAACATTAACATTTTATCAAAATTTTTGGAGAGAAATAGTACAGGCTCAGCCTAGTTTTTCCTCCAATGTCATAATTGTATTATGATCATAGTATTTTATACAATAAATGAATAAATAAATAAAAAACAAATGGTAGATGATAACAGTTGAGACACATTTGAAACTGTTAGTATTGAAAAAAATTGAAGTATTGATACTATTTTGGAGGGAATGCTGAAGATTTAGAGTGAGATTTATTGTGTTATTGAAAATGTCAGCATTATTCGAATTGCGAGCATCGATGATAGCCATGAACAATTATGACAGTTGACAGTGGATTATTGCATACAGTGTTATCGTAATCGAGAGACAAGTGAAGATCCATATTTTAGTGCAGTTTAAACCAGTTTTTTAAATAAAATGTGATAAAAACGACATCTGAACAATAATGATTATCATTTCTCTCATGTACAAAATAAGTTAACAGAACGGGATCAAGAGTAAGAAGCTATAATACCTATTATTCATCAAAATCAGACTGCTAAGTCGTATGTGAAGTATTGAAAAAGTGGAAAAGTTGTTGAGTATCGTGTCTTCAAGTGATATACAGTTGAGTGGATATGACCTGATATCAATGTAGGCCATGCTAATTGGATGTCAGGTTCATCCAGTTATAACAATGATTAGATTATTCAAATTGATCCGATTCCTGAGTCCAATCTATCGTGACCAATGTGTGAATCCCCCCATGGGTGGATCAACCATCATTGAAGGGACATTAAATTTAGATCATCTTTGATGTGAGAGAAGTAGAGAATTTCAACGATATTTGGAGATTTCCAGGTCTTGAAGTTTGTTATTTTTCTCTCACAATCTGTGCTTTCTGGTGTGAGTGCAATTAGATAAATAAATGAATGATATGTATAAGAATAAGCAATTTTTATTAGCCATCAAGCATTACGGTGCGTACAGATTCACGCGCCGCGAACATGAACAATTCACTTTCAATCAGCTGATGCCAAGCTTTTTATATCTGTATCTCACCGTTTCTGTAAAAATACAGATATAATCAGCTGATTGAAAGTGGATTGCTCATGTTCGCAGCGCGTATATCTTTACGCACCTTTATACAAACATGCGATAGGCTTCATCAATAATATAAGAAAATACATGACAGTACCAAGTATTATAGCTATAATGAGATCCACATTATCAAGTCCGCCCGAAACAGTTTTAAATTGACATTTGTTTAGTATTCTTGTCTTCCATTGTACCAAAACAGATAGCTCTACCCTTTTCTACCTCTGCACTGTTGCCTGATCGATTTTTTATTGTGCTTTCACCTCTTCTTCTTGCGTTCCAACACCTGACCAATCGCAATTCATCACTGTTGAGCCTCTAAGCTCCGCCTATTCGAACCTGATTGGTGGACACTGATTTCCAATGACTATTTCTCAAATCGGCCACTAGATGGCAGCAAATACTTGGTCAACTTCTCATTCATTATTTCTTGGTTTTCCACATTCTTTTTCTCAATTTTCTTCTTTGAGTTATACAAGTATAAAGCTGTGTTTTGGAACGTGTTTGAAAATGTATGACTAACTACCAGAATATTCCATCTCAATCACCAAAATTCATCATTGAATCATGAGAGAATATAATATGTTCTTGACCAATAAAAAATATTTTCGTTCATTATTATTTTATGGAAATCAACCTATACATCATATTTCGTCAGATATACTGGAATAACTTTGAGCACAGCTATCCTATTATATTAAGCGAGCAATTTCTGTATATCTGTTTATATTTTTCATATATGGTTATCTGGTTATTTTTATATCTGGTTATTTATGTTCAACGGATCTCGAAAACAGCGCCAACGATTTTCACGAAATTAGGAATATAGTAGGTTTATGATATAAAAATTCGATTGCACCAGGTCTCATCCATGGGAAAACTCGCTGAAGGACATGAAAAGGATAATTCATCCTTGGGAAAACAGATGAAAATTCCGTCGTCTCTCAATAACAGAAGATGCGTGTGCCTGTGTGGGAGAGAGACAGAATTATTCCCAGCTGTGTAGTCGTTATCAATCAACGGGAAATGTTTTCGAGCTAGACACTTTAATCGATTTGATCAACATAATCTGATTTGTTGACATGACATGATAATAATCCTAAACTAGAGTATATCATAATCTTCAAAGTTGATCATTATTTAACAATTTCGAGTGATTAGTGAGTGTTATTTTGTTATTCAATTTGGTTTCTAAATAATCTAAGTTAGAACTTTTTTGTTTTGGAATGTTTGAACAGAAAATTGAACCTGAATTCAAGTATATGGAACATAACCTACTTTCTGGACTATTTATAGTGTTGAAATGAAAATTCGGGAAGAAACAGTTTTGGGCTGTGCCTGTTAGTCCTTCGCCAATCATTTTAAAGAATTGTGTTCGGTTTCTCAAAAGTCGATGAATAAATAATAACGAGCGAAGCTCGGTGCCCCGATTTTCTAATAATTATGAAAGACGTTTGGATATGGACAATCGGCAAATTAGTGTCCTATCATCACCACCGATTTGAATCTTATCAAACAAAAAGATAATAATTCTCACTTTCTTGTACAGGGCTTCTTGTATTTCAAATAAAATGTGAAAATCACAATTTTACTCGAAAATCTCATAATTTACATTTGAAGATAGCACAAGTAGATGAGTGAATGAGTGAATAGTATACGAGTTAAGAGGTTAAAGATTAAATGACTAGTATAGCCCAAGGTACCTAAAATACATTATACAATTACCAATGTATACTATAGTGAGGTCCACGTTATAATGGCAGTGAAGAAAGAAAGGAGAAAAACGTTGCCAAGTATCTCCATTTTGCCACTGACTGTACACAGTTGTTACTCGATTCTTCCCATTAAATTTAATCTAATAATAATTATCATTTCATTGATAAAATAATTAATTTAATGACAAATTAATCAAGAAAAATATTTTTTCGTAATTTGATTCAAAAATTTGCTTTCATAGGCTACCTGAGATCAGATTTTTATTTTGATGCAAACCTGAAATGGCGGCTAATTTAAAAAGCTGTGATACAACAATCTGAATTTCAAAACAACAGAAATTAAGTTATTTGGTAGATATTCTATTCCAGTTAAGAATAATAGAAAAATAGAAATCCTATTTAAAAATAAGTAATTTCTATGGATTAATTATGAAATAACTTTTGAATATTATTTATACCGGTACGAGTAGTTCTAACCTATACGGGTAGGCTAACTGAAGCATGGATGAAGTCCAGGATGGTTGGTTATCAACTTTTAAAATGTCATTTCAGGTATTTTAATTTGTGTTTCTCATACGGTAATGCTCAAAAATTATTCCATTGTTTCAAAAATACATTTTAAATCAATTATACGTATTGTGTACTCAAGTATTTTGATAGAATGAAGGAAAAAAATGGTGGCTGAGAATTGTTTGGTCAGTTTTGTACAGTCACTGTCAAAAATGAATTTAAAATATTCTGGCAAATAGACAACATTGTAAAGAGAGAGAGAGATAGTGCTATCTGTTTTGTTGTATGATAGAAAAGGATAGCAACAGTATTGTCAATCGTACACTGCCATTATAATGTGGACCTCACTATAGGTACATTGTTATAGCCTTATCATGAAAGACAGTACTTGACCATTAGTAATGACCTATCCTCTCCAGGAAGCTTTAATATCACTACAATCTGAATTATACCGTCTATTGTAGGCTAAAAAGGTTCTCTGATAATTTGATTCATTTTTCATATGAAATCTACTAAAATCAGCAGACTATTGGAATCGAAGAAATTTCATTCTTAATTCACATTTCATTGCATTAGAATCAATTCAATTAACCAAAATCAGAAAGGAATATTGAAAAGAAACCATATCCAAGTCTTCATCTGCATTTAATTTAGGCTACTACTAGAATTCATTCATCCAGTATGCGGCAAAATTCTCTCCCACTATTATCATCATCTTCTCTGCAAACAATTTTCAAGCCTAAGTGCCTCTTCCTAATTGTATATTGTTCCCAGCCTCAAGCAGAAAATGACTCATTCAATGTCCATAAACTCATTCCAGAGCCACAACGTCATTGTCTCCACAGCCTAATGGTCCACGACATTAGAGAGAGACGACAATATCACCAGAATCGACGCTGAACGAGGACAAAAATATCACCAGAATCGACGCTAAACGAGGACAAAAATTCACTTCAGACAGAGACAACAATCTTATCAGTGAAGAAAGACAACAATATCATCAGTGAAGACGCTAGAAAGAGAGGGAAATTGTACCAAACTCGACGGTAAAAAAAGACAAAAATTTCACAAAAATAGACTTTTGACAGAGAAAACAATCTTATCAGTGAAGAAGCTAGAAAGAGGAAGCAATGATATGGCTCTAGACAGAGACAAAAATCTCACTTAAATTGCTGCTGAAGAGAGACAGCAATCTCACCAGAAAGACTGGACAGAGACAACATCCTCACCAAAATTGACAGAGAGAGAAAATCTCACTAAATTTGACATTAAACAGAAATAACAACATCACCAGAAACGACTTTAGACAGAGACAAGAATCTCACCAAAGTCGACTCTAGACAGAGATATAAATCTCACTTAAATTGCTGCTGAACAGAGACAACAATCTCACCAGAAAGACTAGACAGAAACAATATCCTCACCAAAATTGACAGAGAGAAAAATCTCATTTTATTAAACGTTAGACAGAGATAACACCATCACCAAAAACGACTCTGGACAGAGACACAAAAATCTCACCAATGTAGACTCTAGACAGACATAAAAATCTCACCAAATGTGATGTTAAACAGAGATTAAAATATCACCAGAAACGACTCCAGACAAGGACAAAAATCTCACCAAATTTGACGTTGAACAGAGATAATATCATCAGAAAAAACTCTAGACAGAGACAAAAATCTCAAATAGAACTTGATGCTAAACAGAGAGAAAAATCTCACTAAAATTGACTCTAGACAAAGAGAAGAATTCACAAAAATTGACTACACAAAATGAAAAATTGACTCTAGACAGAGACAACAATCTTATCAGTGAAGAAACTAGACAAAGACAAAAATCTCATCAAATTTGACTCTAAACAGAGAGAAAAATTTACTATAGACAAAGACAACAATTTTATTAGTGGAGATGCTAGATTGAAACAAAAATCTCACCAAATTTGACTCTAAACAGAGAGAAAAATCTCACAAAAATTGACTTGAGACAGAGACATCAATCTTATCAGTGAAGTCACAAGACAGAGACAAGAATCTCACCAAAATCGATGCTAAACAGAGAGAAAAATCGCAAAATATTGACGTTAGACAGAGAAGACAATCTCATGAGAATTGACGCTAAACAAAGACAAAAATCCCACGAAAATTGACGCTAAACAGAGACGACTATCTCATCAGTGAGGACGCTATACAGAGATGATGTCATCATAATAGAATATTCTATATTGAAATTCGCTCCAGCACTGGTTGGAAGGGCCTCATTTGATACTGAAATTTCAAACTGCATCCCACTGTAGACAGCGACAACCTCATCACAATAAATATATGCAAATGGGTCGACAGTTCTGGCGAGGAGCGAATAAGTTGTCGGGTTGCTGACGAAATATCAGCTCAAGTGGCGAAGATGAGAAGTAAATGAGAAGTAGGCGATGAGAAGTAGCGGAGGAGAAGTCGTCCATCATTGCAGTTCATGCCGGCGTTAGATTGAAGTGAGTGAGTGAGTGAGTGCGTATATAAATGAGTGAGTGAGTGAGTGAGATGTTTATTGTTTGTGCGTGAGGAGCGGTAGTTTGTGAGAGGGTATCAACTGAGGAGAAAGAGAGAGGAAACTGAGGAGATGATATCAATCACGCAACTTCTCAACGTTTTTATTCGACTTACCAGTGCTTTGTCATTCTCCACCGTTCATTCCTTACGGGCGACAGTATTTCATCTGACAAAAAACATTGGAAAATGACTCTGAATATCCATCATGGCACTGATGAATTCATCATCGTTTTTGAACTGGAGTCCAATCTGAATAACTGTAGACACTCGTCTTGAATAGTGCTTATAACCCTGTTTTATTATATGATGTTTGACACAAACTGAATATTTCATTGTCTCGAGTAGCCTACAGTCTCATATATTATGTGACAACATAACAATATTCAGTTTCGTTTTGAGTAATGTCGTTGCTCTTAACATAGGCTAAAGCTGCGTTTACACGAGATTTATCAACAAAATATTTATTTTTCCGTACTTATAGATTCTATTCGATTGAATGGAACTTGACAAACAAATAAGTTTATCATGTGTATGATAAGTTATGCTCAATCTTACTTTGTTGGAGAAAGATAAAACGAATGTCTCTACTCTCCCAACATTGATGAATTAAATTCATAAACATATCCTCTCAAAGAACTGAGCTGGTCTTCACGATATTCCCAATTCTATACCGGCGAAAACAGCTGCTATTCCAATTGGAGGAATCCAGCCAATCAGGTAGCAGCATTACCAACCTTTCGCTCCGCCCACAAATTGCGCCTTATTATTGATCGAGTCAAAAATTAGGCCGACCTATTGATGTGACCTCCATTTTTTCAGTTTCTTTTCAAGGCCTGTTGCAATAATTCGCTCGTAATGGAATCTAACTCTAAATCTAAAAATCTGGGATCAAATATAAATCTAGATCTAAATCAAATATGAATCTAGAATCTAGAAATCTAAATCGAAATGGTAACTGTAATCTAAATCGAATTACAACAATAAGACACACTATATTAGAGATGCTTGAAATGTAAACAGCGATCATCCAATATTACCTGAATATTGTATTTAGTTTCTCTTCGGTAGGCCGTTATATTCAGTTCATTGCATTGTGATAATTAAATCAATAAGGATATTCATGGAATTATCTGGGAACCCTCTTATACATCTCAAATTGATGAAATATACATAGTGCCGGTTGGCACGAAAGCCTGCAGAATTTCAATCGTTATTAATTCCACGAGAGACAATCAGAGAAGGCTTCTTTTCGAAAAAGCCTTCTCCGATTGGTCCTCGTGAAATTAATCACGATTAAAATTTAACAGGCTCTCGTGCAACCGGCACATAATAACCCAGTTTCTCAGTAAATAACTCTGTTCTCTGCTTATGATATTTAATAGTATCACTGGTTTAATTTTTTTCAAATTACAGAATATTATAGCTTCTAATAGCTAAACAGCTTGAATGTTAATTGAGGAATTGAAGAACATGGGTCGATATCTGGCTTGTTCTATTGAGATGAATGCGTGTGGAATGAATTAATTCCTAGCTGGCAATATGATGTACATCTCTTCTCAGGCATCATCCTCACTTCTTCAAATTTTCAATTACTTTTTCAAGCACTGCAAAGTTTAAAACAAATTCATTCTCCACGTGTCTTCTCACTTTCAGAATTGCATTTCTCCATTAGTAAGAGAAGTGCTATGATGCAATATATAGGTAGTCTGAACTTAATTATATATACTATCATGGCTGACATCTCTATTTTAGATTCATGAATATGGAGCTCTCAATTTATTTTCCATTAGAGTCTGATGAAAAAGCGTAATTCGTCAGGAATGATGCAGTTTTCCTCGTTCTTCCAATCAACAGAGATCAATTTAGCTTTCTACATTCATATTTCTCTCTCTCTCTCTCTCTTTCTCACTCCTGTAAAGTTACTGGGAAGGATATTTCGAATATTCTTTCCGAAGAATGAACATTTATTTGTCCAAAGCTTCGCAAATCCATGTAGATACATAACAATAATTATCATCTGTAGTTATTCAAAATTTCTTTTTTCTATATCACATACAGTTCAATAATTGTTTCCCAAGTTTATATTATGTACATTTTTTCACACAGTTTGAGTTTATTGTAGCCTTCAAATTCAATTCAATTTTAAATTTATTAAAACACACAAAACAAGACAAAACAAAAAAATAACAAAGAATTACAAAACAAATAAAATACAATAAAATGTTACAAATATGAGAAACCATGGGCTTTGTGATTGGTGATAATCCATTTATCTATAACTTAACTGTATTGTAAGCTTTTTTATACAGATGTAGATAAGGCAGTATATATAGTGATCTATATAAATAAAGTATTCGATCAATCAATCAATCAATCTCGTTACATACACTTTCTCTCTCTCTCTTTTTTATAGTTAGTATGTTACAAATTGCTTTTTCATAAATCATATACAGTTCAATAATTATTTTCTTAGTCTATATTATGTGAATTCATCTATAATTTTGCTGTATTGTAAGCTATTGTATATAAGTGTATAAGCCAGTATATATTGTAATCTACATGAATAAAGTACTCAATCAATCAATCAATCTCTCTTTCTCTCTTCTGGTAGAGTTATTTGGAAGGATATTTTGAATATTCTCTCTGGAGAATGAACATTGATTTGTCCATAGCTCCGCCAATTCATGTAGATGCATAACAATATTCTATATATTATATAGAATTATTCTATATAATATAACATAAATTATTCTATATATTATAACAATAATAACAGGTATTCGAAATTGTTTTTTTTTTCATATCATATACAGTTGAATAGTATTATTTTCTTAGATTTATCTACATAATACTATGTAGATTTATCTGAAACTTTGCAGTATTGTAAGCTTTTGTATATAGATGTATAAGCCAGTCCATATTGAGATCTACATGCATAAACTACTCGATCTATCAATCAATCAATCTCCTCAGACACATTTTCTCTCTCTCTCTCTCCTCTATTAACTCTATTCAATCCACACTCTCTCTCTCTTTCTTTCTCTCTCACGATCGTGTGTTAATGCAAAGGATATTATTTTATATCCTTTTCGGAGAGTCGACAATTATTTGTTGAAACACTGCCGATTCATGCAGTTACATTACAATAATCAAATTGGATCCAATTTTCATTCGGATTAATAATTTTTTAATAGCATTATAAGGATAGCAACATCAGTGCTGATATTATTGATAATGGCTAATGAAAATAATCATTATAATTTTTATCAACTGAGACAACAGGTGGAAGCACATTTTGCTCCCTTCACACAATAGAATATATTCAACATGAAAGAATAGAGGTTAATGAAAGCAAATCATCAATTTTCTTATGTATTTGTAAACTGCATGTACTGTATCTCTTATTTCAAATTTTGATATCAACTTGCTTAATACGATTGTAAATAGTAGTGAAGACTGTTTTGGGCTTAATGCCTGTTGTAGTCTTCCTGGTTTTGTAATAAATAAAAAATCTGGTGTGGTACACTCACACAACTTTCCTTGCTCATTGATTTATAAGCCTCATTCTTTAACGAGGATGATCTAGGGAAATAACATTATGCCGATTGGCGGCTGAATAATTCTATTTAAACTACGATTATGCTATTGTTATTGTTTTCAGAGTACATTTTACTTTGTTTGAATTATGAAATTTGAGGATTTTCTATAAGTTGTCAAAACAGCTATTCTACAAATAAAATATCGACGTGTGTTCTTTTGAATAAACTGCTCTACACACCTACCTTAAGCACGAGAAGGAGGTTACAAAGTAAATAATTTCTCAAGGATTGGGTGGACCCCCTGTTAGTTTCTCAGGGAGGAGACTCATGCTAGTTAATAGAGCTGATGATAACTATACAAGGTGTGAATTTGAAAAAAAATCGGTCAAGTCATTTTTGAGAAAATCATGAAAAACATGGTTTTTTAGAGATTATCTGCCATTTTTCTCAAGAATATTACGGAGCTCCTGCAATTTTCCCAGAAATAAGACTCATGTCAGTTGATAGGGCTTATGAATAGCTAGCTATCAACGGTATAAATCCATGGTATAAATTTGAATTAAATCGTTAGAGCCGTTTTCGAGAAAACTGAGAAAAAAAGGTTCTTTAGTGATTATTCGCCATTTTTCTCAAGAATATTACGGAGCTCCTGCAATTTCCCCAGAAATGAGACACATGTCAGTTGATAGGGCTTATAAATTGCTATTCATGGTATAAATTTGAATTAAATCGTTAGAGCCGTTTTCGAGAGAACCGTGAAAAACATGGTTTTTCAGTCATTATCCACCATTTTTTCCGCCATTTTGAATTAAATTTTATTGAATTTTTTATTGTCGGATCCTCATGGTATAAGTATCTTAATTTTAAAATTTCAAGTCAATCGGTTAATTAGGAATGGAGTTATCGTGTTCACAGACACACACTCACACAAACCAACACCCAAAAATCATGTTTTTGGACTCAGGGGACCTTGAAACTTATAGAAAACATGAAATTAGGGAACCTTGAATTTTTTTGGAAAGCAATACTTTCTTTACCTAAGGTAATAGGGCAAGGAAAGTAAAAATTAAAGAATGTGGATATTGATGAAATACTGCCATCATAGCGTGGACCTCACTCTAGTGTTGTTATACATTATTAAGTTAGTCCATGCCTTGCTGCGCTTCTGTGTAGAACCCCAGAGCTCTAGAGAATTTTTCAAGAAACAAACACTCAGTTTTCAAATAACCCGGCTACAAACGAAGTGATCTCCAGTCTTTTGTGAAGCGAAATGCACTTGCAACATGTAGGGCTTTATTTCAAGTCGGTACACTTTGTTTGAAGAGTTGACTGTTCAAAAAAAGTAACATTTGCCAGCCTGAAAAGAAGAGCTCGCAAGCATTTGAGAGTAGTGTTGTTTTTTGAAGCCGGCATTTCCTTTGGTGAGATCCCAGACCCTACTGTCACCATTGCTTGAATGCTTACCATTGATGTTTTATACAAGGAATCCTGACAGATTGAACTGAATCTCAGTAGACTAGTTTCATCTACAACTGTCAGTGTTAGTTAGATGGGGAGCATTGATGTTTTGCACGAGGACTACTGACAGTTCTGAGTGAAATCTCACGAGAGAGTACCACACGATGCAGAACTGTTTGAAGCACATGGAGCAAAACTGTTGGGAGCATACGACGGACTACTTTATTTGCACAAGACTTTATCGCGGAGACATTTGACGTTTGTCTTTTATTCTCGGTTGTAAAAGAGACGATACGGGAATTGTCGGTAAAAGGAGGGTGTGAGGGAGAGAGAGTGTGTGTGTGAGAGAGGAGGTAAAGAAAGAGAGAGTATTAGAGGAAGAGTGTGAAAGGTAAAGTGTATGTGTGTGAGAGAGAAAGAGAAAAAGAGAGAGTGTGTATGGGAGGAAGAGAGTGTTAGAGCATTGGAGCAAGAGAGAGTGAGTGAGAGGGAGAGCGTATGTGGGAGAGAGAGAGTGAATGAGTGTGTATGAGAGGGAGTGAGTAAGATGGAGTAAGAGAGAGTGTTTGTGTGAGGCTGTGTGTGAGAGAGAGAGAGGATGAGTGTATATTAGAGGGAAAGAGTGCGATGAAGTGTGAGAGAGTGTGTGTGAGAGAGAGAGAGCGTGTTCCAGAGAGCAGCTTCTTCAAGAAATAGGTAAACAGTCAATTCTACTTGACTGTCTTTGCAATGCCATGAAAATAGTAGAGTGCGTAAGATGGAGTAAGAGAGAGTGTGTGTGTGAGGTTGTGTGTGTGAGAGAGTGGATGAGTGTGTATGAGAGGGAATGAGTGAGATGAGAGATGGAGTAAGAGAGTGTGTGTGTGTGTGTGAGAGAGCGTGTTCCAGAGAGCAGCTACTTCAAGAAATAGATAAACAGTCAATTCCACTTGACTGTCTTGCAATGCCATGAGAATAGTAGAGTGCTCGACTTGCTTTCAATTAAGTAAGTTGTCTGGGCTTATTCTCGGGAATAAGTGCGTTTATAAAGCTCTAGTTGGTGGAGTAGATGTGAAATGTGTTCCTAACTGAAATGATATCCACAAAAGTGGCAATTTACAGAGATGAGTTGGAGATCTGGTAGTTGAATTATAGGTTTTAATCAGTATCATTGATGTATTATGTTTCTGTGTAGTTGAGAAGTTGATATTGTGATAATTATTCATATTAAATAAAAATACTAAGAACTTATCAAAAAACACAGATTTATTGATACTTAGAATCACACTAATCAAGTTATCATGACGAGTCTGTTGCTTAAGCCGCCATTCTGTGAAGTTTCTGTTATACCGTTAGGCTAGTTTCACTCTCATTCGGTTCGTTTCGTTTTCGGCAAATTCCGATAAGTGTGAAACGGTAATTCGGTTTGAATTCGGTACCGAATAGAAACCGCATAGAACCGAACGCCCACTTGACTCTAATAAATTCCATCAGGTTTCAATTCGTTGCTAGCGAGAGGTTACTTTCACACACTTTCGGTTCGGTTCGGTTCGTTTCGTTTTCGGCAAATTCCGATAAGTGTGAAACGATGATTCGGTTTGAATTCGGTACTGCATAGCAACCGCATAGCACCGAACGCCCCCTCGACACGAATAGGTTTCATCATATTCGAATTCGTTGCTAGGGAAAAAGGAAAAAACAAAGTCTTCTACACATGCTTGCCTTTTTTTTTATTTTAACCTGATATCGTGATCATCTGTTTCAAAATTTTCCAAGTCAAAATCATATGGTCAATTCATTTCTGTTAGTTCACAGGAACATTTTTTCCTCAATGAATAGTTTGCTAAAAAAATATTAAAGATATAAATTGAAACTCAGGGAGAATTTTTTTTTTTTTTTTCCACGAATATTACATTATTTCATCAATGGAGATAAGAGATGAAGTTCATATACTATGTATCAAAACAAGGGACAAATATTCAATTTAAAAAAATAATCTCCCTGTTTATACAAAATTAACATAATCAAAAAGAAACTATTCAAATAATTCACAATTCTTAA
Organism: Nilaparvata lugens; assembly: GCF_014356525.2. NCBI lineage: Eukaryota > Metazoa > Arthropoda > Insecta > Hemiptera > Delphacidae > Nilaparvata > Nilaparvata lugens. The sequence continues at coordinate 7,700,765 of NC_052507.1, forward strand.
TTAACTTCAAAATCTCGATGTTCAAGAAATAACATCTTGAAATTTAACACCAGCTGTTATATTGAGATATACAGCATGACCTGTGAAAATCCAAACACAGCTGTGTTTGAGAAGAAAATACCTAATTAGAACCGTACGAATTAAAACCTGACATGTATGAAAGCCTCATTCGTTTTCGGTTCGGCTCGGCTCGGAACCGAACCGAATGAAACCGAATGCGTGTGAAGCAATCCTTAAGTGGGAGGAGACAATCTAGCTGGGCCAATGACAGGCGTTCATGTCCTTGACCAATAGCAGTACTCACCTACTAGTAGCCTATAAATTCTGCTGCTCTTGTATTTAGTTTTAGTTTATCAAAGATTGACAACGGTGTAACAACCGAAACCGGTCTTTCTAAGTATCAATAAATCTGTGGTTTTTGACAATTTATTAGTATTTTTATTTAAGATGTATTATGTGTCGAATACTTCAAACCTGAATGAATCCTTGGTTGTCTGGGCTCATTCTTGGGAATGAGTACATTGATAAAGCTCTAGTTAGTGGAGTAGATGTGAAGTATGTCCCTCACTGGAATGATATCCTCAAACATTGATTAGCTAAAATTTTCAGATATGAGTTGGAGATCTGGTCGTTGAAATATAGTTCCAATCAGTACAAATACAAATGTTTTGTGTTTCAAATGTTGTGTATACTTTAAACCTGATTGATCCCTGATTGAATAAGGTCTACGTTATCCCAGATACGGTAACCTAATCAATGTCATCCCCATAATTGAATCATTTTCAAGCTCTCACAATCAAATACAAATGTTTACAACACTGGAATAATATATATAAATATATATATATATATATATATATAATATATATATATATATATATATATATATATATAAATTCCATATTGTTTTATAGACCTATTGTATTGTATTTTAGATATTTTGTACTTTTCAACTGAAAAATGTCAATATTAGGGCAGAAGACCTTCCGCGACTTTCACGCCACGCCTATCCAAACATATAATCCAATGCACATTGAAGTCACTGCTCTATTCCATTCAACAACCCGTTGTATTGAATAAAAGGAAACTTCATTTGAATTGGAATAGTCCAAGTTAGAAACACAATTTCTACTTTTCAGATCTTTTAAAAATAATTAGTCTAGATTTTTGGACATATTTGAAACATATTTTCGGACAATAAAAAACTCAAGAAGAATCAAAACTGTCGCTAAGAACTGGATTATTTCAACTGGAAGACATCATAATTATGGAAAACAAAATCTCAAGCAATTTGTGAGCTCACTTACCCAACGTATTTGCAGTTTGCACCCCCACCCAGAATCTATTACTACTACTAACACCTACTCTAGTACATGGGTTTCCCATAGTTGAGTAGGTTTAATTTCCAATAGAATTAAATTCCATATTGTTTTATAGACCCATTGTATTGTATTTTAGATATTTTGTACTTTTTATGTTTTTAATAGCTTGTTTGTATTTTTTTATAGGGAATAAATTCATTCATTATTATCATTATTATTCATGAATTCTATTAGTTTGAACAGATCATGTCAAACACATGATGTTTGTCAATTTCCGTTCTATCTTGTAGAAGTCATAAGAGCGGCAAAAAACCGAAAGTCCAAAAATCAATTTGTAACTAGCTACAAGAAGTAAACATGTCAAAATTCTCCATTCCTACCCTTTTTTGCTGAGGAGATGTAGCAGGTATAAAGGTACTATTTTCTGGTTCTTCGTGAATATCTCGAAAACTATACACCTTGAAGACATTATCAACTCACCAGCTGGTATCAGCTTGTAAACGCAAGGCTCCAACTGACGTCCAATGACGTTAGTTGCCCAACAGGAGAACTCCCCGAAATCGGCCGTAGTGACGGGCGTCACAACGGCTGTGCTGCGTGTCTTCTCCACGTCGAACTCGACTTTATCCTCGACCTTGTCTCGGCTTTTGCCCGCGCCGGGACCAACGGAGCCGTTGACGCCGGCTCCTGGGTGGATTTCCCATGTGAAGTTGACTGCCACTGGGTTGGCTTCCACTTCACATGCGATTTCTGTCTTTTCCAGCCGCGCCGCTCCTAAAACCGTTTGTTGACCGGGTCTGCAAACTGGTTTAACTGCAAAACATAGAGTTGAAATCTCCATTATTATAATTATTAAGTGATATCATTGCATTTTTTGAAGAATGATATGGAAAAAATTAAGATTTGATCTTGAAAGATGAGACAACATTTTCAATGAATTCATTATCAGCTTGGACAAATCCTATCTTGCACTCAATCCATCTACCATTAGCTCAGTCACTAGATGAAGCTCCATTCCGCAAGGCCACTGCAATATCAATCTCTTTCATGTGAATGAATCTATAACATAGATTAAACAGTATCATGGTGATAATGTTAATGTATAAAATTATAATGTATATTTGGACTGTTCATTTTTTGGTCATTAAAAAAGTTTTTTCATAACCTTATTTGGGCTATTTTTATCAAAATTAGGGAGATAAACAGTTTTCTGTTTATCCTGTTGATTCTCTCCCAATCATTAATTTGATATTGTGATTTATTGTGAAATGTAATAAAAAAAAGTAAATTTGTATGGCTTTTGTTGGTGGGGAGTCCCTTGCGGGAAGGTCCCACCGCCTGAATATATAATTTAGGCCTTCAATGGGCCTTACGACTGTCATACTTCAGCCGGGACTGAAAACTTAACGTGCCCATCCGATAACACGGGAGTGATATGGTTAAAAAACTTTTGGTTGTGAGAGGGTTTGAACCCGGGATCTCTATGCTGCTACGCAAGCACTCTATCCACTAGACCACGGATCAATCCAATGTAGTAAATAAATGAATGAATAAATAAAAGTCTATAACACATTAGAGGAAATGGTTTCGTGATAATGCCATTGTCAAGTTTCCTCTGAATGACATCATTTCTGAAACTAGTCTTGTTTGTTGTTGAATATAATATGGGTGTTGATGACTCTCTATTTTAGAACATTCCAGTAGACTTAATACCTAATTCTATGTCCATAACATACTCAATACTTCCGGTTTCTGAGCTTCAGATTCAGCTAAGTTCTAGCATAAAGATACAATGGTGTAAACTATGCTATCGTAGACAAACTTATGCTATCGTTTCTCTATGGTTATAGACAGCTGGAGTCATAAAATTGTCTTTACGAAACAGGGCATAGTCGCAGTTTTTATAATTTTCTTTATTTTGTTATTTCTATAATTGGAAACCTCAGTAATAATCAACAATGATGACGTACAGGAAAAGAACATAATACGAATATATTTCTTAGCAAATTATTATATATGAATTCCCATTAATTCTACATCAACAAGACTTGAGTAATGAGTATTCTTTTAAGAGAAATTAGACTGTACGAGAAAATTATTATTTATATAATTTCAGCTTCATAGAATACGCAAAGTCTACAGGAAACATAATAATAACATCTTTTTTTTATAAGTAGTAAGCAGGGGCTTATCGAAAGCAATGCCCCAGTCGATGGACTGGCTAAAGTCTAAACGACTGAAGGTAAACTGGCTGAATCTGGCTAAGAAATCTAAGAGATCTGGATAAAGGACAAGCTACTTGAATCCAAGCATCAACTCCAGTGAAAAGTTTCAGTTTACTAGGGAAAATTATTTTTTGAATGTGGAACTAAGACCGATTCTTGGGAAGATTATAAAGGTGCGTACAGATATACGCGCCGCGAACATGAGCAATTCACTTTTAATCAGCTGACTATATCTGTATTTTTACAGAAACGGTAAGATACAGATTATAAAAAGCTTGGCATCAGTTGATTAAAAGTGGATTGCTCATGTTCGCGGCGCGTATATATGTACGCACCTTAACATTCTTCTCTGACAACTGTTTATAGGTCGTTTTCGTCTTGAAGATGTTTGGAATATTCTCGATACTGTTCAGAGAAGGCTCTATTGAATCACCTTCAATGAGCCTCAACCATTGAAATTTTTCTTCCATTCCCACATAAAACTCTTAAAAATGTTACAAAAATATTGGAAATAATGAAATGAAATGAGAAAAGCCTATCGCAGCAATTCTGAAAGGCTTCATCAGGCCTACATCAAAGAACATTATTTTCTCTGTTGAAGATAATACCAACTACACTCGTTTGTGGGTATTAGGTGGAATAAAGATGGAAGATGAATGGCGACCGATAACAAGATTACAGAAAACGCATGAAAAAAGCATGGAAACCTGATGAACTAGAAAATGAAGTTCCGATGCTCACCGGTATAATTTCGAGTTTGTTTGACGAATGGTATTGATTTCATCAGACGGAATAGAGAAGTGGAGCGTGTTCAGAGATGTTAAGCCGGGCGTGAAAATTTTAAATATTCATAAGAGGTAATCTCTGAGCTGAAAGGGTTCTTGCAGCAGTCTCTCTAGATGGACCTCCGTCTTCGTGAAGAAGAAGTCCCTTCCTCATAGTCAACACTCTCTCTCCGTCTATCTCAGTCTCTCTCTTTCTCTTTCTCAGTCACATTCTCTCTCAATCACTCCCTCCCCTGCCAACCCCCTCCTACCATCAGTCACCCTCAGTCGTTGCTACTCACTCTCTCTCATTCTCGTCACTTCTGGCTCCCTGTCTCTCACCTAAAGTAGCTTCTCGTTTGTGCATCTCAGCCTGAATAATTCAAAGGCCGGCGAGGCGTGTGAAAATACACTGACAGTTTTGGGATTAGCGGTTAAAAGGGATTCTCGTAGTGCACGTCAAAATTCAAGTCAATTTGGTGATACTGTAGGCCCACTCTTGTTTAACTTATGATTTGGCGTAACGCTCGACAAAATTCTAATGCAAAACAAGCTGGAGAGATGATAGGGGTTGGCTGTTTGGTAGGCTAGGCCTACTGCTTTGTAGAATTTCGTCGGAAATGAAGATCTCCGATGCAAAACCATGAAGAGTTTAACAATGAGAAGATGGACGCAGTTGGTTATTCAGAATATCTGAAATGTATTAGCATGTATTATTTTGTAGGAGATTATAATTCTGTAATATCTTGTGGAGTTTATCATAGAAGACTTGAATACAGTGAAGATTGCGAGATTCAGCGAATCTGAAACTGACTGTTTAACTTCATTCATGCAGATTGTGATATAAACACTGGCTAATTCACTCATATATAATTATCTACAATAAAGCAACGTTTTGAATGAATATACATGATGGAACTGAATATTTGTTATTGAACTATACATGATTATTATGAGAAATGCAATGTAGAATTAATATAATGATACAATCGTTTCATACTGAATAGAATGGAATAGGATGGAATAGAATGGAATAGAATGGAATAGAATGGAATAGAATGGAATAGAATGGAATAGAATGGAATATAATGGAATAGAATGGAATAGAATAGAATAGAATAGAATGACTTTATTTTTGACCTAGGAGGGTGAAGTTGGGGCGCAGTCGGCCCTCTCTTACACTCAACCCTACTGAGAGATAGACGTTCACCGTTCAGACTATTGGATGATAATATTTTCAATTATATTTTGGTGTTTTAATTCTTCTAAATTATAAATTTCTAGCTTAAATAACTTTTTGGACGAAAATTGTACGTTTTACAGTAGAAACATAATCTATTTTTTTAGAACATGTTAATCAATATCAAAATTTGGGAATGGAATAGTTTGAGACAAGCCTGTTGTTCCTTCTTAATCATATTATTTATATGATTTGTGATTGTATCTAAGAATATGAAGCTAGGTTGAAAGTGATTTTTTCGAGCTCGAAAATTTGACACCAATTTGAGTGAATATATTCTCTTTTTTGGAAATTTTAAGTTTGTTTCATGTTTTTACGAAATTTTTACTATCAATCTATCCATATTTTGAAATGTTCGTTTTATTCAAACAATGTATAATATTTGAGAAATTTTAAACTAAATTAGGAAATTGAAGAAGTTCTGGGCAATAGCCAGTTTTTTTATTTCCCGATCATCGTATTGTTTGTGCGAACCTTATAAATACTCTACAGAAACTCACAGACATTCAAATAATTAAGCAAAGATTTCATGAATATTGTACCTTCCCACAAGATTCCAGATACCGAACTCCGCAATAATCAAGCTAAGATTCCATACATATTGTCTCCTCCAATTGGTTTGCACAGTCTGACAAACACCGTCTTCCACAATGATAATTAAGCAAAGATTGCATGCATATTGTTCCTGGCTTATGATTCCCTCAAGCTCACAGATAACCCACATTCACAAACTTGGCAGATTTCATGATTTGTGTCCAATTGATTCTGCAGCTTGGAGAATAATCTTCATTAACAATTCTGTGGTACTGTCAGAGAGATGAAAAGAGTCTGCTGATTCACTACAGAATGGCAGAGATGATTGAATGGGGCGCATTGATGTTATATGTAGACAGTTATGACAGGTCTGTTAGGGATCTCAATAATTATAATACGGTTCACTTGAAAATTGTCAGCATTATTTTGAGGGAAGGCATTGGTGTTATATGTAAGGATTTCTGACAGTTCTATATCAAGGTCTATAAATATAACTTACAGGTCATGACACGATCCCGTGATGCATTACGAAATATCCATTCTGTTGGGCTCGAGTTCACTAATTTTCAAATTTATCAGCTTTTATCATTATGAATTAAACAACATGATGTGTTAATATTTTTTCGCCCCACTTGGATGTAATGAGCTGGTTTACGTGGGTCATATGGAGGCCGAAAGTGATTGTTTTCTGACCAGGCCGGTAAAATTTTTTATGGCCCTATGGCTGTAAAATAACCTTGAAGTCAGCTGATTCTGATTTGATGTGAACGTGTTTACAAAATAGTTTATGAAACGGAATTTTCTAGAATTGAATAAAGTATTCTGCAATAAGATACTATCATTTTATTTGGATGAATGAAATACAGAGAAGTTAAATTATAAACTATTCAAATTCGATTTTCATAGTAGGATAGAACTTCTAACCTAAACTTCCGCAGTCGACGACAACAAGCATTGTTGATGTTGACATTCAGATTGGCCAATTTTCAAGTGTGCTATAACAGCTGATTAAAAAACTTTTCATTATTTGTATTTTATTATTCAAGAATCAAAACATTTAAAATAATATCATCTTATTGTCATTTGAAAGAATAAAAAAGTATAAACTCAACCTCCCACATTAAAACATAATTAAATATAATCTTTTAGATTATTTAGACAAATCAGAATAAAAAAAAATACTTGGACAATCTCCTGATATTCAGATTACCTCAGATTTGCTAGAGCTATTACCTTCCAGTTTTGCTTTCAAAAGTGCTTAATAAACAATTCTGATCATAAATATATATATTGTTTCATTTTTGTGTGTGGCGAAACCACGGGCAAAAATGTGTTTCCGGCTCTTAATCTTTTCTAGTCCTCGGCCTACGGCCTCGGACTTAAAAACCGATTTCGAGCCAGAAAAGTCTCATTTTCGGCCCTAGGTGCGACATATACTATTCTATGGATATCGCTTGGATTTGAAATGTAAATAAATTCTTCCGACAGAATAATAGTATATTATAAAAATTAAAAAATATATATTATAGTATATTAATAAATATAATTATAGTATATTATAAAATAGAATTATAGAATTCTTTTTTATAATAATAGTATTATGGGTTTCAACTAGCGAGTGAATTGTTGATCTTAATCAACTTGAATCAATTTTGATTTGGAACTTTCATCTGTTTTTGAGGTTAGCCTCTTGTCCCATTACCTCATGAATCATAACATGTTCATTTATTAATTGGGTTAGCACAAACAATACAATGATCGGAAAAGAAAAAACAGGCTATTGCCCAAAACTTTTTCAATTTCCTAATTTAGTTTCAAATTGTCCAAATATTATACATAGGTTATGTCCATTTCAATTTTCTACACCAAATCTCAATCTGAGAATATATATTAGAATAGAACAATCAATTTTGTATAAGTATGAAGCCAGAAAATTCATAACTTGGAATCTTTTTATGTTTGTAAATAAAGAAGATCGTATTGTTGAAGTGTGTTTATTAATTACAACTTATCCCACATAACAAAGTAAAGAAGAATATTGAAAAGAAAGAATGAACAGTAGTTACGTCTGGATTCATGTAAAGAACTGACAATGCTAAAAATAAATTAAAAATTATACTGTTTGAATTGAACTTTACTTTGATAATACTTGAACATTAACAAGAATAAGAACAATTTATAATAATGGATGAACAAATTATTGAACCATTTTTTTTGTCATAGTCATTCAATTTCAGCTGTTTTCCATGCATGAAATCAATCTGGTAAACAGCTGTTTGCAGAACAAAATAAACATATGATTCTCATTACAACATACTCTTCTCTAATGAAACCATATGTTTTCTTTGAAGTCGAGTATGTTTCCTAGTTCCGAAATAAGAACAGCAAAACTGCTACAAAAAACCACCTTCAGCGCTCCAGGTGGAAGTTTGTCAACTTCCGTAAAATTCCAGATTTGGAATTTGTAAACTAGGTTATGTTTATAGAATGCATGTAGTAACTTCAGGACAAGAAGGTGTTTTCTATTTCTCAATTATTCTTCTTTAGATTACTATGACAAAAAATAGTGTACGTTACTTGGACCTGAATTTCATCGGCTAACGCCTCGACTAGAAACATCATTCTCGCCTGAAAAAGGTCCCTTCCCGTCCTTGCAACATAAGATACTATGGTGATGTCCACGTTATAATGGCAGTGTTTGATTAGCAATGGTATTGCTATACTTATCTATCATTCAACAAAGCGGATTGCGCTATCTCTTTCTCGCTTTGCTCTGTTGCCAGATTTTAACAATGTAGAATTAATAATTAACAAAATATTTCAACTTAATTATGAAATTATTGAAAAATATTATAATTTCTTACTTAATTAATATAATTGATTATTTTAAACGAGAATGAACAGTTAATATTACATTAATAAACCTGTATCAGCTACCGTCTATAGACGGCATTGACAAGACAGAGGATCGGCAACGTTGTTCTCCTATGTTTCTCCACTGCCATTATAACGTGGACCTCACTATATATATTTCATCATTAAAAAATCGAAAACCTGAATTTACATATGACCTGAACCAGAATATTGTTCTTTAAATGCATGATTTTGTTACGAGCAAATTGAATCAGATTGGATTTTCAAATGTACCGCCAAAAAAAAACCCACAAAATGGCCGCTCCATAAGGAACATGGGTGTCTTGACCTGGTTTTTATAGACCTTGTTCTAGATGAATCTCACTATAATACGGTTCACTTTAAACTGTCAGTATTGGATGAATGAACAGTATAGATGTTATCTGTAAAGAATTATGACAGTTCCATGTGAATCTCACTGTAAATTTGAACAGTCAGCATTGATTTAATTGAAAATATAGATGAAATTCATTAGGAATTCTGACAGATTGACCTGGATTTGACTCACCGCAAGGCATTCTAGAGACTCGTCTCATTATTATTCTCTCGAGTCGGATATTTAGATGCGGTTGGATGTATTAGTGTCTGGTCTGGTGTTATTGCAGGGCGAAATTCAATTAGCGATCTATCGACTGTCGCAATTGAGCAGTCCAGGGTTCGAGACTGGAGCCCTTTGAGCGATCTTCTCCAGTGACCTTGTTGACTGGATTATTGTCAGACAAGATTAACAGCCTAGGGCCAAATAGCTTATGCAAGCCGCCCTTCATTCCCATGTCATATTCCCCTTACCCCTCTCTTCTATCTTCAATTTCCCCCACCACTACCACAATACATCCCTCCTTTCCTCCCACTTAGCCCCCACCAACCCCCGACTATTCATCCCTATAAACCTCTGACCATCACCCAGGTTGACATGATTAGGACACTTGTGAGCTGTGTATATAATACTATATAATGCATGTCAAACCCATGCACCAATCTTCAATGTGCCGCCAATCCAACCTATTAATGCTGTCCACATGTGTGTCAATTACCTTGTTTGTTTTCAGTTAGGTTGAGTGGGGTCTGGAATGATGTCACATCGGTGAATATTCTGTGATATCTTTGTTGTAATCATCTATGTATCATTCTATGATCCTTTCATAACATCAGTATTATCATAGAGAGAGGAAAGATACCGTTAGGCTACTTTCACACGATAGTCAACTAAAATCGACAAGCCATGATTATGTTAATCTTACTCATGATACAAAGTATCGAGCTGCTTTGTACTATGATACATGGTTTTCATTCCGTATCATTCTTCAATAAAAATAAAACAAGATTCCGGTTTCAAAAGCATCAAAGTCGCCAGGCTGGTCTGAACTATTCATGACTTTTTCAGTATGCATTATCCACTCAGCAGTTCTAATACACAGACATCAGTATCACTTGGAATGGCATGACATTTTCTATTCTTTCAATTCCTCTTATTACTATAGATCGATTCAGATCAGCACAATGTTTATACTGTATGTTCATAATAGATTTTTCTGATTGTTAAAAAGAAATAGTCAATAATTGCTGGGAATTTGAAGTGATATTCAACGATTTGAACCTGATAATTGTTGAATAACAATTGAAATTCAGTGAATTTTACTGTACAACATTCCTTTTCCTCCTATTCCATTGGGTGATGAGTGGAGATGATTTATGATTTCATATTTGGATTCATCTTTTCATAGTTCAATATTTTTTTGGAAAACTAGAACTTTTAAAAATTAAAAATGTTTATGTTTAAACAAACTTCTCAGGTGTTCAAAAACTTCTTGAAACCTTTGCCTGTCCCTTTGTGAGGCAGGATCATTATTATCTTAGTACGTACTATATAATCATATGATAATGGAAAGCTATATTAAAAACAGCTATAACTCCCTTGTTTTCGGGTATTTTTGAAGATGGGACTTACGCTTTAAAGAATTTGGGGTCACTGAATCCAAATCCGAAATCAGATATCTCCTATCTATATTTTTAAGGAAGTTAGACTTTAAGAAAAAGTGATGAGTCATACTTTGAGCAAACGTCTGCGTAGTTGTTAGATCTGTCGGCTTATTTGTAAGATCCCCATGTGAAAGCACAGGAGAGCTGCAAAATATGAAATATGATCTTCAGTAATATGATCTTCCAGGAGAGAGGACTCTGCCGTGTGAAACTGGCTTTTAAGGCCAGTATTTTTTTAGGCTAGCGTCACACACATTCGGTTACATTCGGTTCGGTTCGGTTCGTTGCCGAAAACGAATGAGGCTTTCATACATATCAGGTCTTAATTCGTACGGTTCTAATTAGGTATTTTCTTCACGAACACAGCTGTGTTTGGATTTTTACAATTCATACTGGTAATGAAATATGAAAGCTGGGGTTCAAATTAATAGTAAGATGTGATTTCTTGAACAACAAAATTTTCTATTTAGTTAAAAATTGTGAACTATTTGAATAGTTCATTTTTGAATATATTAATTTTGGACGTTCAGAGTGATTATTTTTTTGAATTCAATTATGACACATGGAACATAACGTTCATCTCTTCTCTCCATTAATAAAATCATGTGATTTTCATGGAAACATGAAAAAAAATTAAAATTCTCCCTGAGTTCTAATTTATTTTCATATTTTTTAGCAAACTATTCGTTGAGAGAAAAATGCTCCAGAGAACTAACAGAAATGAATTGACCATATGATTTTGACATGGGAGATTTTTAAACAGATAATCATGATATCAGGTTGAAATAAAAACAAAAAAGCGAGCCTGTGTGAAAGACTTTGTTTTTATTTCCGGTTTCCTAGCAACGAATTCGAATATGATGAAACCCATTTGTGTCGAGGGGGCGTAGGGTGCTATGCGGTTTTCTATTCGGAACCTAATTCAAACCGAATCACCGTTTCACACTTATCAGAATTTGCCGAAAACGAAACGAACAAACCGAACCGAATGTGTGTGAAAGTAGCCCTTCGCTAAAAACGAATTTGAACCTGAGGGAATTTATTAGAGACAAATGGGCGTTCGGTTCTATGCGGCTTCTATTCGGTATCGAATTCAAACCGAATTACCGTTTCACACTTATCGGAATTTGCCGAAAACGAAACGAAGCGAATGTGTGTGGAACTAGCCTTATTCGTGTATAACCATTGTTGGATAAGAAGACTACATATTGTCAGACCACAGATAAGTTTATAAAAATATCATCCTATGAATCTATCCTAAAATAGTACCAACGTTTTCCTGGGATTTGAACCTAGAATAATGTTTCATCATTGAATACATCCGTGAAATATTAATTTTACATGTAGAATATTTGTTGATGCCTTGCAACCAGAGAAAACTCCTAGTAATTCTGTGCTTGCAACTCAATAAATAACACATGAATATTGTCAATTTCATCTTTCATTATGAGCACTGGACTGAAATCCAGGTAGCTTCACCAGTTTAAAGAAGTGGAATTGACAATATGCAAGTGAATTGATTTTTCTATCATCTATTTCATCTCTGGTCTCTCTTCCATCACTGTTATCATGATCCATATCATTTACAAACTAGTGGTACTGTATATCATGATGTGAATAATAATTCATTCAAAATCAAGTCAGGAATTCGTTCTATCCTCAAATTCACCCCAAACAACATGGAATCAGTTTTCACAATCGACATTTCCAATTCTGACGACTCAAAACAAAAATATGAGATAATAATTTTATAACAGATTGTTTGATTTAACAAGTTGATTTAAAACTTCACACATATCAGTAATATAATCGGTTTTAACATTGGTTTGACAGATTCGATTATTCGCTACTGTCATTTTCCAGCCAATCACCATTATTGTAACATGTGATGGCCTACATTCTGATATACAGATCACTTCACATATGATATACAGTATAAAATATCCATATCGTTCAATTCCATCAAACAAAAAAGTTTATCGATGAAATATTATGATAGTCATAAACAGGAATTTCGCTGTTAATACTTTCTGAATACTTTAATATACTATTTGAATATTTTTTTCAATGCTGAGGGTGCTGCCTACATGTGCTCCAGGCTTGTGCTTGGTTGATGAGAGATGAGTATGAATGTTATGAATGTGAGTGATTATTATCATAGAGAAACAATAGCGTAAGTAGATATCCCATGGTATAGGGAATTTATGTCGCAACTTTTACTGTTATCTCAAGCCGATTACTGTCGATTATTGTCAATATTTAAGGTATTGTTGGAATCAGAGTGTAGAAACGGCACAATTTGAGAGACTAACAGCGTCACACAGCTTTTTGGGAAAGTAATACGTGGACTATCGGCTTGAGATAACAGTAAAAGTTGCGACATAAATTCCCTATACCATGGGATATCTACTTACGCTATCGTTTCTCTATGTTATTATCTTGTAATCTTAATGAAATAAAGAAATATTGACTGTGTGATAAAGTCAATTAGATCTCCAATTACTATTTCTACCAGCGGGCTATCGATATTATCAATGGATATGAGAGATTGTGTTCATGTGAGATTACCATTTTACCAACTCGAGTTTCCAGGGATCAAGCGGATGGAAATGACTGCAGGTGATGTAATGTCATTATCATACTTGTTATCTCAATCACAATTGATAATCATGATAATATTGACAAGATCTAGTAGTCTGAGATAATACATTTATCGCAATAATGAGGAAGCATATGAGAGATTTGGATATTGGAAAGAGTGCTACGAGAAATTTAGATTGAAATAGATTATTATCTGATTCATACAGTATTCGAATACTGTGATGATTGGAGTGTATCTGAAAATTGAAATTCATGAAGAAAACAAGAATTATTGTAAAAGATTTTTTCTGAGAATGCTGACGGCATGTGCTACAGGCTTGTGCGTGGGTAATGAGATAAGTGAACCTCCATCTCTAGTTGGGCTTCAAACCACCAAGAAGCGATTTTTAACTCATTCATAGAAGAGTCGGCTTGGGAATTGGTCACCCTTACAACGGGGATAGCAATGAACAGTCATGCATCTCAACTTATCGTATCGATAGCTTATCAACACGACCATCAATACAATCGCTTATCAAAGTCAAACACCAGTATTTTCAATGTCAGAATTATTGGATGATAACTCAAGTATTTCAACTTTTTTCAACCGAACGTAGTGAGGTCTATGTTTTAACTCGGATTTTCTTTTGTCTGTCTGTATGTAACGCGATTACGGCCAAACGCGTTGATAGAATTAGATGAGATTTGGCAGGAATATTCCTTTTTCAACTGCGCATCGATGTATACACACAAGGATTTTGAAATTTTTCATTTTCAGGATGATACGAGATGAGAAGTGTCTATAAGGTCTATAGAACTATAGCCCTTAGTTTCAATCAAAGACCTTAAAGAGTTATGCATCTTTAAGATCTTTGATATCAATATTTTGTTTTCAGTCATGGTATTATTATGCGTGCCCATCAGTATCAATATTCCCACATTTGAAAAATCTAATTTGATAGGTGATTAAGAATTATGAAATGAACTTAAAAATTCTGAAGTAATTAAATATATTTTTGATTGTAGAAAACTAATTTTCAAATGTGGGCCAAACTGATAGAATATTAAAAAGTAGAATTAAAGAACACATCAGAGATTGGAATAAACAAAATGGGGAATCTAACTTTGCAGAACATTTGATAACAAATAATCACAAGTTCACAGTTAAGGAGAATGTTGAGTTTCTGCATGTTAATAACAAAGGCAGATCTTTGAATATTCTAGAGGCTTTAGAAATAACAAGAGTAATTAAGGAGAATTCCCAGTATAGTTCAAATGACCAGATTGATTTCAACCGATACAACACTACGAATTTAGTTTTATCATAAAATTGTAAGCATACATTAGTCAATAGTTTTTCCACTTACATATTTGTTTTATTAACACTTGTTTTCTTGGTTTTTATTTTGTACTGAAAGTAAATTTTGTTATCATGGCGATTCTGTTGCTTAAGCCGTCATTTTGTCACACCGTTGAGTGGGAGGAGATTGTCTAGCTGGGCCAATGGCAGACGTTCATGCCCTTGACCAATAGCAGTACTCGCCTACTAGTATAAATTCTGCTGCTCTTGTATTTAGTTTTAGTTTATCAGAGATTGACAACGGTGTAACAACCGAAACCGGTCTTTCTAAGAATCAATAAATCTGTGGTTTTTTGACAATTTCTTAGTCTTCTAATTCTCATTCAAAACTAATTTTCATCAGATGGAAAAATTATCACGGAGCTGGATGAATTATATCATATGGAATACACATTCAAACGTGAACTGAGTTTGTTAACATTTCAAACAGGTGACATCAGATTCTTGTGGATGAGAGAACTGTTCACAGAACTACTAGTTTACTGAATCTAGGTCAAGATTATTCTGAAGGTGCTTGCTGACGTATGTGCTCACATTCACATTCCACTTCTCATCAGCTGATGCTATGCTTATCCGTATTTGGACAGAAATCGTAAAATACAGATATAATCAGCTCATGAGAAGCGAAACTGAGCATAAGTTTGTTAGCACCTCAATTTCACGGTCAAGTGAGGGAAGGGTATCCTAAGCTGCGTACACATATTCGCGCTTCCAACCCGCACCGAGCACGCTCCTCCCTCGTACCGCCCTCGTACCACCATCGAACCAAAGTCGCTCCGCCCACGCACCTATCATGAACGTTACGGAAGATGTTGGATCTTCTCGTGTTCCCCGGTCGAACCACTGTTGCTCTCCGGTCGATCATCAATCGCTCTGCTGGAGTGACGTTCGGTTGCGGAGCAGAGCGAAAGTCTGTAGGCACCTCTAGATACCCTTTCTGAGAATGGACATCTGAAGCTTCAAATTTCACTTTTTCATGTGAAAACATTACAGTAAAGCCCCGAACACACACATCGATTTTTGTTCGTATGATATTTTGCGTCCTTATAAATTCTATTAGATTAAATAGATTATTTCAAACAGATTATGTTTGTCATGTTCCGTTTAATCTGATAGAATTCATAAGGACCGCAAAAATATTGTACGAACAAAAATCAATGTGTGTGTGTGGAGCTTAATACCTCAATTTTCGCATATTCCATCATATTTTTCTGCTCATATTTTTCTGCGCATATTCCATCATATTTTTCTGCTCGTATTTTCTGCTCATATTTTTTCTCTAAAACTCTTCAGTCTGTAGGATAATATAATTTATGATTTTATTTTATCCTTTCGGCAGAGATCCGTTGTTGGTAACCCATTACCAACAGACTTTAAAGTGAAAAAAACCTTCACATTCTTTGGTGGTGCGAAGACCGTTTCGTGATGGTGTTGCACATCCTCAAGCCAAACAGAAACTGGAATATTTAGGGTTATGAGGTTGAGTATTTGGTCAGAGTGTGAGTGGACTGGAGTTTTGGCAGTTGATGGAAGAGGATTTAAGGGCCGGTTTCCGAGCTCGGAATTTGGCTAAGTTCTAGACTTCTAACAGCTGGAGTAAGAAAATTGGCTTTCCAAAACGGGGCGTAGTCGTAGTCATTGTCAAAGTCACGTTTGAATTGAATTTCAAAAGACTAGAAAATTGAACACAAAATAAAATACAGAGAAAATAGTGTAAAGTTTCAGCTATTTTGAATTATTTAGGAATGTATAATTTCATTAAGGAAAATCGTTTCCAATAATTATAGAAGTGAGAAAATAAAAACTGCGACTACTGTTATAAAAACTGCTACTACTGTTATAATAAGAATCTGGTGTGGCGCACTCACACAACGTTCCTTGCCGTTATGAAAATTGATCACCTGACGCTAGTGTTCTTGCGCATCTCAAGTCTACTATTCAAATATACGAGACAGCTGGTGATAGGACAATAACGCTGGAGACACACGAGGTCTGCTATCTCTTCGTAGTGACTGATTTAATAGAACCAACAGTTTGCAATTTAATAATCACATTTTTTCGAGCTTATTTCCAATTTTAGGTGAAAATGTTACTGGACATTAATTGCAGAGATTTTCATGCTCAATCTTTTCCACTTGAAATGTGTTGTTTAAGTCGTGTATGAAGGCTGATAATTGAGAATCTAAAATCAAACTTTGCATTGATGGGGCGGGGCTCCTTAAATTTTTACAGATATAGGACTTGTTGCAGTTGATAGAGCTTATCAATGACTATTTCAGGTATGAATTTGGTCAAAATCGTTGTCGCCGTTTACGAGAAAATCGCGAAAAACCCTACTTTTGACAACATTTTCGCCATTTTAGCCGCCGTCTTGGATTGCATTTGATCGAAATTGTTCGTGTCGGATACTTATAGTGTAAGGACCTTACGTTCCAAATTTCAAGTCATTCCGTTTACACACACACACACACACACACACACACACACACACACACACACACACACACACACACAACACACACACCACACACACACACACACACAAACATACAGACCAATACCCGAAAACCACTTTCTCGGACTCAGGGGACCTTGAAACGTATAGAAATTTAGAAATTGGGGTACCTTAATTTTTTTTCCGAAAGCAATACTTTCCTTACCTATGGTAATAGGGAAAGGAAAGTAAAAACTGCTACTGTTTTGGAAAGCTAATTTTCTGATTCCATCTGTTTAAAGTCTAGAACTTAGCTAGATCCCGAGCTCGGAAACCGGCTCTAAATGAGTTTGTCGAACAGGGTGTGGGAGGAGAAGTTGATTTGGCCATTTAGAATATTGTTTGGTGTACTTGTATATTCCAAACTGTTCCGGTACATCTAATTTTCTTTGAAAATACACTCATTTACTCTGGAGATGCGTTCATTATCAGAAAAACACAAATTCTAATTTATTCAAACATAAATTTAATTTTAATTCTAATGTTTTTCTTTTACTATTTTGCAACTCTCACCAGCGGGCCAAGATTTTCTTTTTGCTGGTGATGGCTAGACTTTATATTTTATTTCAATTTTATTCAAGTATATGTATGAGTAATTATGTTTAAAGGCTATATTTATATTTCTAATGATATGTCATATTATAAAGATTTTGTAATATGTTTTGAATATTCTAATTGGCATTAAATGGAATTGAAATTTGAAAAAAAAATTGACCGAGAGAAGTGAGGTCTAAAATTCAAGTCGACGGTTTGGCATTTCTCTTAATGTTTAAATGTTTATATGTTGCGCATTTACGGCGAAACGCGGTAATAGATTTTAATGAAATTTGACAGGTATGTTCCTTTTTTAATTGCGCGTCGACGTATATACAAGGTTTTTGGAAATTTTGCATTTCAAGGATAATATAGAAGGAAAAAGGAGCCTCCTTCTTACGTCAATATTAGAGTGAAAATCAGACTATAGAATTATTCATCATAAATCAGCTGACAAGTGATTACACAGATGTGTGGAGAAGCCAGTCTATTGCTGTATTTCCATAAGGTCTATAGTTTCAATCAGGTACTTGTGGATGAGAATACTGCGTGAGGTCTACTGTTCACAGAACTACTAGTACGTTCTGAATAGCAATATGTTCTGGAGGGATAATTTTACTATTCTACTCCTACATTTTCTGCTCCTCCTCATAGGTACTTGTGGATGAGAATACTGCGTGAGGTCTACTGTTCACAGAACTACTAGTAAGTTCTGAATAGCAATATTATGTTCTGGAGGGATAATTTTACTATTCTACTCCTATATTTTTTGCTCCTCCTCAGAATGTGTTGACGCGCTTGCAGGCCTAATTTGATGTTAGGTTAGCAGCACAGCGAAAGACACCATTAAACCAGGGGGCATTTCCCCCTCGCGTATCCACCCCCTCACCCATTGCCATTAAGGTCATTATCGAAGCGTCGGTTGCCGGCTGGGTAATGGAATTGTGTGGTAATGTCCGACATCCCATCACACCAAAAAACTAAACCTAACCCCTCACCAATCACATGCGTTACATTCTCAAACCAGCACGGCTTTTCATCACCCTCTCTCCACCTTTTCTGACTCTCTCTCACTCTTCTCCATGCTTGTTCACATTTTCTCTATCCACTAAATTCACATAACTTTCGTTATTTATCTCTTTTACCACCATATCCTTATTCTTCTTCTACTCCTTCTTATTCATATTTTTCTTTGGTTTCTTCTTCTCCTACTTCTCATGCTTGCTCTCCTTCTTCTTGTTCTTATTCTTCTTCTTCTTCTTCTTCTTCTTCTTCTTCTTCTTCTTCTTTTACTACTACTACTCTGTTTTTCTCTTACTGTTTTACATAGTTCTCTTCATTCTCTTCCTCATCGTTCTCTTTTTCCTCATTCTCTTCATTCTCTTCCTACTTCTCCCCACCCACCCCTTTTTCACCTTTTCATAATATTCTCTTACTCCTTCTCCTAATTTTTCTCCCCCTTCCCAATATCCCCATTCTCTTTTTTCATTCTTTCTCTCCTCATCATCCACCATCTTGTATCCATTCAATTCCTATCTTCCTGATTTTTCACTTCCAATTTCCTTCTTCTGTTTCTCCTTTCGTCCTTCTCCTGTTGTTATACTCACCTTTTCTCTTACCCAATCAAATCTCATATTTTCTCCTCCTTATCATCCTATTCATCTCCTCCTCTCCCTCCTGTTTCGTCACCATCTTTTCAATCATCCTCTTCTTCTTCTTCTTCATCATCTGGTTCTTCTTGTCCTCTTCTATCACATATTCTATTCCTCTCCCTTTTCTTATTTATTTTCGCTCCTCTTTTTACCTCCACTTTATTACTCCTTTGCTTTATCATCCTTTTTCCCGTCCTTCTCAAATTCTTTATTTGTTTCTCATTTCTCCTTTATTCTACTCCTCTACCTCATCCGTCCTTCAATCATCCATTCTCCATTATTCACTTGTTCTTCCATCAATTTTTTCGATCAATTCTTTCTCCTTCGTTTTCTAATTTCCCTTCTTAATTCCTCCCGATCATCTATTTTCCTCCTTCTCTTCCTCTCATCACTCTCTCTTCATATTTTTTTCCTCTTCCTCACCACTTTTTCATCACTCCCACCTCCTCACCATCATCTTTTTTTTCTCTTCTCCTCTTCATTTCTCTCTTCATATTTTCATCCTCTTCCTCACCAATTCCTCATCACACCTTCCTCCTCTCCATTATATTTTTTTCCTCCTTCTCTTTTCCTCTTCTTTCTCCCTTTATATATTAATCCTTCTCCTCACCACTCCCCCATCACCTTCCTCCTCTCCATCATCTATTTTCCTCCTTCTCTTCGCCTCTTCTTTCTTTCTTCATATTTTCTCCCTCTATCTATTTTCCTCATTCTCTTCGCCTCTTCTTTCTTTCTTCATATTTTCTCCCTCTTCCTCACCACTTTTTCATTTCTCCCTCGTCCTCTTCGTCATCATTTCCCATTTCTCTCCTCTTCTCCACCACGTTCTCCCCCTAGCATCCTCCATCCCCTAAGACATCAACCCCGTAGACCCCTCGACAACCAAAAAACCCGAACGCCCCACATCACAAGAACGTATGGCTCAAACCATGCTGACAGGGTAACGAGTGTTCAAACTCTCTGACCAAATCCAAATGATCCTTTCGCAGATGTGAGAGCTCTTTCACATTTGCAGTTTGTAATGAAGTGACCGTTAAATTCAAACACCATCTACCAGACTAGGCTTGAAACTCATTATTTGAGGGCTACTTGTGAGGGAGTGAATTGTCGAGATTGAACAAAAAACTGTGAAAATGGTAAGGTTGGTAACCCATTCTCATGTTTCAAATTGATTGATTATGATTATTGAACAATAATTTTGATCCCAGTTGCAATTATTCGAGCGTTCAGGTTGATTTCCAGTGTAATTTTCTCAGTTTCTTTTTTTGTAATACTATGGAAATATACAGAGTGAGTCATATGCATGGGAACCCCTCAATAAGTTGGAGAATGTTGTAGATATAATACTGTAACTTTCAGGGTAAGTTATTGGTCGAATACTCTACCTTTTGACGTACAACTAAATTCCTAACCCTTATAAGGGGGTGATTTAGAGGTTGTAGCTCCAATATTTTGAATGTAAATACCCATTGTGTGGTACATCATTTCAAAAGCCTTTTCAAAACAAGAAAGATGACATCAATGAATAGGTTCTTCGATACTTGTATCAAAAATGGCGGCTGATTGAAGTTTTAGTTTTTGAAGTGATGATTGCTAGAGTAATGAAACTTGAAACAACAGTTTTTTGAATGAATAACGAAACATTTTTATCGATGTCAACTTTCTTGTTTTAACACGCGAGTAGTGGCACGTACTTGCAGAACGTCAGTAGTCGCGCGTGAGCATTTTGCCCACACTCACCCTTATGGCTCCCTAGACTATAAACAGTTGGTTTTGACAATGCTCTTTCAATGTTTATTAATTCCAAATCTTTCTCAACGTGTTTTATATTATTATAAACTATTTAATAGTATATAATAGCATAATACATGGAGAGATTCCAGAAATACATACTGCAAATTTATTGTTAGAATTTATGGGATAAAATAATCTACTCATGAATGGAATGAATATACCTTCTCTATTTGACTCATTTTTCGACATTTAGTTAGAATAAAAAGATAATGAAAGTTAAAATCAGAGGATGGAATATAAAATAGAAAGATAATATCTTCATATTTAAATAAGTCAACGTTCATACAGTCATCCTCAAACTGTTCAAGATTGTATAGAGGACAGACACAGCGAGGATTACATGAGCTGCCAACCTTGGAAAACGAAAATTCCCAAAGCTACATACAAAAGTTACAATTGTGCGGCAAATTGCCGCGGGTGCGACTTCTCGCGTGTTAAGAAGGCCTTTAAAATAATGTACCATACAATGGGTGTTTACATTTAAATTATTTGAGTTACAGCCCCTCATCTCTTTTGCAACTAATACTTAAATCAGTCGCCATCTTTGATACAAGTATCATAGAAAATTTTTATAGATGCCATCTTTCTTGTTCCATAAAGGCCTTTAAAATGATGTACCACACAATGGGTGTTTGCATTTGAAATATTTGAGTTACAACCCCTAAAGTCACCTTCTCATGAGAAGTTGAGATTCAATTGTTCATCAAAGGTAGAGTATTCGACCAATAACTTATCCTGAAAGCTACAGTATTATATCTACAACAGTCTCCAACTTATTGAAGGGTTCCTATACATATCATACATACATACATACACTCTGTATATACAGTACGATAGTCTATTTTGAAGTAGACCTACTACGATGTCACCCCTTATGAGAGGTGGTTTGTCAAAAGTATTTGATCAATAACTAATCCTGAAAGAAACAGTAAATATCTACAACAGTCTCCAACTTATTGAAAGGTTCCCATATATATGACCCGCTCTGTGTATGGAGTATGATAGTCTACTTTGACTTATATTGACTGCCGTATATGCATCAATATTCCGTTGTAATTTGATCTTCTAAAGAGAATATCACATGCACATGAATGCAAGTCAATATCAAAGCATTCAAACAATCATCTCTTGAAACTCCAAACAACTACAATAACCCACAGTTCATTGGGTGGCTGAAAATTGCCCGTTCGGGAAGGTGACCTCGTTGACGGTTAAACGACAAACACTGAACGACAACTACAAACGGCGCACTGAGCCCGTAATAGGATTAGGAACGAGCAGTCGTGAAAATTGTTGTAACTCTCTCTCTCTCTCAAAACGATGCCAACTTTCGATGGTCTTTATCTGTCAAACAGGCATCTAGAAAGATTCACTCTAATCTGTCAGTGTTCCAGGTATACAAACATCAATGCTTCCCGTTTAATAAACGCTGACAGTCGGTATTGAAACTTACTGGAGGGAGATTCAGTATGTTCTGTCAGAATGTTTTGTGAATGAAAATCAATGGTTGCTATTTTACCAATACTGTCAGATTTAGTTGAGTCTCACTAGAGTGTAGTTCACTGTCAACTGTCAGTATCCCTTGTAGACTAACTTTAATGCTGCCCATTCACCTAATGCTGACAGTTTGCAGTGTTCTAACCCGCAGGTGAAAACACAATGGGCCCGGCTCATCAATCTCGTAATTGAGTTAAAAAGTGCTGCGGCCCGCCATAGATGGATGGATGAACTCTACCTCACTCTTTGTTTCCATCAATGTCACTTCATCTTTCCACTTCGATTTCTACTTTTGTCTGTCTCTCATCCCATAGCGCTTGTTGTTCTGTATGAAATACTCTATGAACTTCTGAGCGAATGGAAGGCGTCGTCGAGAAGTAACTTGCTATAACTCTCTTACACTTACGCTAGACTCTCTTACCCTACTCTCTTACTCTACGCTTACTCTCTTACCCTAGAACGATCACATGACAACCATCCTCCACCCATCCCACAAATACAAACCTTTAAACCTGTTATAGAACGAATTATATATATATATAATATAAACTCATGTTATTTTAATTATTCACTGCATACTGCTGTATATTACTGAAAGTTGATTACCCTGATCTACTTTCAGCCTACTTCATTTTATTAATCAATAATTTGATCTTATCTACCTATATAATTATTTTACTCTATCAATTTTCTGTTTTTTTCTCTCTTAAATATTTAAAATTAATTAAAACTTTTACAATATTTCAATTAATAAATAAATCCTTAGTTTAATTAATTAAATTTAACGTTTTGGTAAAAAAACATAAATAAAGAGTTAGTGGGGAGGATATTTTTAATATTCTTTCCGAAGAATGGACATTGATATGTCCAAAGCTCCTCCAATTTATGTAGATGCATAACAATATAATTATCTATAGTTATTCTATTACAAATTACTTTTTCATATCATATACAGTTCAATAATTATATCCTTAGTCTATATTATGTAAATTCATCTGTAATTTTGCTGTATTGTAAGCTATTGTATATCAGTGTATAAGCCAGTATATATTGTTATCTATAATTATAAATATAAATAATTATACTCAATCAATCAATCAATCCCGTAGCGCTTGTTGTTCTGTATGAACAACTCTAGGAACTTATGAGTGAATGAAAGGCGTCGTCGAGAAGTAACTAGCTATAACTTTCTTACACTTGTGGAAAATAAGAACTATTCATTGACCGTGCGAAGTGAGGTCTAAGATTCAAGTCGACGGTTTGGCATTTCTCTTTATGTTTTCATGTTTCGCATTTACAGTGAAACGCAGCAACAGATTTTCACAAAATTTGACAGGTATGTTCCTTTTTGAATTTCGCGTCGACGTATACATACGGTTTTTTGAAATTTTGCATTTCAAGGATAATACAAAAGGAAAAGGAGTCTCCTTTGAAGGCCAATTTTATATTCTAGAATAAGGCTAGTTTCACACTCTTTCGTTTCGTTTCGTTTTCGGCAAATTCCGATAAGTGTGGAACGGTAATTCGGTTTGAATTCGGTACCGAATAGAAACCGCATAGAACCGAACGCCCACTTGACTCTAATAAATTCCATCAGGTTTCAATTCGTTGCTAGCGAGAGGCTTCTTTCACACACTTTCGGTTCGTTTTCGGCAAATTCCGATAAGTGTGAAACGATGATTCGGTTTGAATTCGGTACCGAATAGCAACCGCATAGCACCGAACGCCCCCTCAACACGAATAGGTTTCATTATATTCGAATTCGTCGCTAGGGAAACAGGAAAAAACAAAGTCTTTTACACACGCTTGCCTTTTTTGTTTTTATTTCAACCTGATAAATCATGATTATCTGTTTCAAAATTTTCAAAATCAAAATTAGATGGTCAATTCATTTCTGTTAGTTCACAGAAACATTTTTTCTCAATGAATAGTTTGCTAGAAAAAATATGAAAGATATAAATTAAAACTTAGGGAGAATTTTTATCTTTCTATTTTTCATAAATATTACATGATTTCATCAATGGTGGGAAGAGATGACGTTTATATACCATGTGTCAAAACAAGGAACAAATTTTCAATTAAAAAAAATAATCTCTCTGGCCTTCCAAAATTAACATAATCAAAAAGAAACTATTCAAATAATTCACAATTTTCAATAAACTTTAAATTTTTTTGTTGAAGAAATAACATCTTACAATTTAACACCAACTGTTATATTTAAATATACCAGCATGAACTGTGAAAATCCAAACACAGCTGTGTTCGAGAAGAAAATACCTAATTAGAACCGTACGAATTGAAACCTGATATGTATGAAAGTCTCATTCGTTTTCGGTAACGAACCGAACCGAACCGAACACGAACCGAACCGAATGAAACCGAAAGCGTTTGAAGCTAGCCTAATTCATCAAGAATCAGCTGTCTAGTGGAGTATAATACTACCCGTTCAAAAACATCGAACATCTTGAAAATGTATCTTTCCAACAACGTTGTAGACAGTTGCAGCCAGACCTGATAACAGCGCTCACACTCACATTCCGGGACGACATGTCACGATAGAACAGAAAGCTCTAAGTTTATCTAGGATTTTTTCTAGACATTTTGAATTGATAAATTATTTATTAATTTTTGAAAAACAAAATAACAACAAGTCAATGAAACTTACTGAGCGCGAGGTCTACCGTTCACAGAACTACTAGTATAATACGTATATAATTATTAGAATCTGCATAAAATCCTTCTAAAATTTTGGATGATTCTCGTATCGATGCTCGATAGTCATATCGATTGATGTATAGTCAACTTCAATACCTGACTGCTATGTCGTTAATTATTGTTCAAAAGTGTATAGTCAACATAACCTTTCATTTTTGATCAAAGTTCAGGAATAAAATAGTTGGAGTTCTAATGTTTTGTTTTTTTTAATCAAGAATAGAGAGTTGAATATAATTTTGTCTATTTTTCATGCATTTTGTATGTAATTGGAGATTATTTTTTTAAGGTTGCGTTTGTCTGTTATAGACTTATTCTACATATTTCTCTTCGAAATTAAATTTTCTACAAGCTCTGCAGAAAAATATCTTGTGTTATTGTTCATTTAGCAGAGTAAATCTGCTTCAAACCTTAAAGAAACTTGTTTTTTGGGACCAAATTTCGCGTATCTCAAACATTACTGTAGCTAAAAGTCACACATCGTCCAATATCTCAAAAATTACTGTAGCTAGAGGTCTGGAAATGGTCTTATTCAATTTCTAAGTTCATTTTACATAAAGCTGAATCGTACATCTTAATTAACAGCCAACAAAATATCCGTAGGGCTTCGTTTTAGCAGGGGCACAGAAATTCAGACGAAATTTTCCACTCTGTATAACTTGGTAACTGAGCATTTTCGGACCTATGTTAATTAGAACTTTCTTCTTCTTTCGATGTGAGAAATCACGCCCTGACTTATGGGCACCTTCTTTCAGAACACTCTGTATATTGTTTTGTATGTTATTGGTAGATAATTGGATGAACATCGGCCCTGGACTCTTAAATGCGAGATAGAGGGAACATAATAATAATTTGATGGAGATAAGGATAAAATGATTGAATGAATGGACCCATAGTCAGTTCTAATTGGAAGAGAACACCGCTCTTCCACTTTCCTTTTTCCAAAAAAAAAAATTTAACTTACATCTTCTCTATTCTTTCTGCAAGCTTAATCCATAATATTACTATCTTCATAAATAAGTACAATCAACTATCGTCGTATTTTATTTGTTTTTACTTGAAGTAGAAACATATTCTACTCAATTCTCTTTATCCAGCTACGACCTATCTCATCAGATAGATTAGGAGTCGAGAGTTTTTGCAGTGAAGAGAAGTAGCAGCAATTAGTGAGAGAGGCTCTTGTTACGGTGTGTTGATGAGAGTTGACTGTTTATAGCCTTTTCAATTGGAGAGAGATCGATTTGGGTGACACTAACTCTGTCACCCCTTCAATTCAACCCTTTCCTCTCTCATTCATACTCCTTTCCCTCTTTTCCAATCATATGCTTCCTTATCTCAACTATTCTCTATGAATCGCTCTTTCTCTCTCGTACCCTCTCTTTCACTTTCTCTCTTACTTATTCTCTACCTCCCTAACAACCTTTCAATCCTTCAACCTCTCAATTTTTTCATCTCGTTTCCCCTCTATTTCCATATTATAATTTCCCTCACTCAAAATATCATTAGATATATCAATATGAATATATTGTATTATTGTCCTCAATTCAAATTCCAGTCATATAATATCAATTCAATTATCTCCCGAACAAATCGAATAATCTGGGATGATATTTGACGTTTCACTTCCTGAGTAGGTATGAAAGTGATTATTGTGATAACTAACTGAGCTCTATTTGAACAATCCTTTATCTACTCTGTTCCATTTTTTCTCTTCTTGTAACGGTTCTCATTTCTTATTATCTCTTCATCATTATCATTATACAGTTATAAAAATCTCTCATTTCTGTAACAGTTCGAGAGATGCTAATGCAAAATACTCTTGAATACTCCTTGAATGCACACTTCCAAAAATTAACGATTATTTAACTTCTATTTGTAAAAATTTGGGAGAAGACAGTTTTGGGCTTTGCCTGTTGTCTTGTCCCAATCATATTATGATTATGATTTGTAATATTGTCAATGAAATAAATTAATAAATTATTCTTCCGAACACAGCAGACTGATTACCATTCAACACTTATCATTTTGTAGCTCAATAATCTAAATAGAATTCATTTCCAGATCTACCTCAATAGTTGTTTGGTTCATCCTTTGTAAATTGAGATTGAAATTCCTCTACAGGAAGGAAAATGCTCACAAACCGTATAAACTGTAAAAAGTATAAGTGATATTCATTCCAAATAATGCATTAGTGCTTCATAATTCAACTTAAACTTTTCACGGAAGAAACATGAACTATTCTTTTGGACATAATTATTATTCAGTATCAAAATTTGGGAATGGAATGGTTTTGGTCCAAGCCGGTTCTTCTTTCCTAATCATATTTATCTTATTTATGATTGTATCCACAAATAAATAAACGAATTGAAAAATATGATGTTATCAAAAATGTATGAGTTATCACAGCCAAATAATATGACTATAAATATATATATATATATTTTTTGAAATGAATTGAATTTATTTCGCCAAAAAAGCACATTACATCATTAAAATGAAATGAAAATTTAACTATACAAAAACAGAAACAAAATTATAAATTATACTAAATACTTAGGTACAATAGATTAAGTAAATAACTTAATGAATAAACTTGACATAGTACAGTAGTAGAAGTAAAATAAAATGTTCAATTATATGCATATTGTATATTTTTATCTTCATGAGTAATGGAATCAAATCTAATCATTCTCTCCCTATCTCTCACTCACTTCTTTTCTCACAGTTGTCTAAATATTCTCTATTTGCTTTATTCTCTCTATCTTCTCTAATCTCTAAATATTATAATTATAACGTACATAAATAAAGAAATCTGATCTTATCTTCCTCTTTTCTATCTCACCTATATCTTTTTATGTTATTCCACCTTTTCTATCCTCTATCTCCTCTCTTTCTTCCTGAATTCTAATTTCATCTCTCTTTCTCACTTCTCATATCCTTTTCTCCCATATTTCCCATCGCTTTCCTTGCAGCTTTACATCGTTACTCTCACACAGTCCCTCTTCATTACTATCCCGCTTTTTACTCCCTCCTTCAAACTCTCTCACCCTCTCACACCATCTCTATCACGCTCTTTGTGAATTTCTCCCTTTCTCTCTCACTTACTATAACATTCCACTCTCTTTAATCTTCTCCCACTTTTTTCACTCTTTCAAACGCTCTCGCCCTTTCTTACTCTCTCTCTCTCTTTTTGGTAGAGAGTTAATGGGGAGGATATTTTTAATATTCTTTCCGAAGAATGGACATTGATATGTCCAAAGCTCCGCCAATTTATGTAGATGCATAACAATATGATTATTATCTATAGTTATTATATTACAAACTGCTTTTTCATATCATATACAGTTCAATAATTATTTTCTTAGTCTATATTATGTAAATTCATCTATAATTTTGCTGTATTGTAAGCTATTGTAAGTGTATAAGCCAGTATATATTGTAATCTACATAAATAAAGTACTCAATCAATCAATCAATCAATCTCTCTCACACAGTCTCTGTGAATCTTTTCCTTTCTTTCTCCCTCACTCTCTCATCCCTTTGGTAGAGAGTTAGTGGGAAAGATATTTTGAATATTCTTTCTAAAGAATGGGCACTGATATGTCCAAAGCTCCGCCAATTTATATAGATGCATAACAATACTATCTATAGTTATTCCAAATTGCTTTTTTCATATCATATACGGTTCAATAATTATTTTCTTAGTCTATATTATATAAATACGTCTATAATTTGGCTGTATTGTATGCTATTGTATATGAGGGTATAAGCCAGTATATATTGTAATCTACATAAATAAAGTAATAATAATCTACATAATAAATTTCTACAGAAATTACAAACATGTACTTGTCCATGGTGTTTTGAAAGGTGAGAGAAAAGTCGCGA
Source organism: Nilaparvata lugens (assembly GCF_014356525.2). NCBI lineage: Eukaryota > Metazoa > Arthropoda > Insecta > Hemiptera > Delphacidae > Nilaparvata > Nilaparvata lugens. The sequence continues at coordinate 7,730,254 of NC_052507.1, forward strand.
TAATCCGTTTTTTCCGTTAGCGGTGTTGATTAAACAATAATGTGTTTTTCCTGCATCAGCTTTCAACATTAAAAGATTAATTTGGTGTTTACGCGTGCGGAAAATGCTTGTACGGTAGGGAAAAAATTTTTTGTTGTCATACGCGATGATGTGAATTGCAATATCCGGATTGAGTATTTCGAATTTCTTAATATCGCGTGTCGTCACCGGGAAATTTACACCTCACATATTGAGTCTGTGAGCAAACTTGCTCAAATACTTTACAGTCAAGTCCGAGTTCCTTGGTTTCTGATGGAAATATGCGAGGACCGACCACAAAAAACATTTTTCGTCAGAAAGATTTTTGACATTTATAATACATTTTTTGTTTTTCAAAAACTGTGGTGTTTGAATGTAACTGGATGTGTATATTGGATTATATTTGATTACATTTACATCCAGTGATTCAATTTTCTTCAACACCCATCCACTCCCATGTCTTACGAAATTTTCGAAAGATGAGAGGATTTTTCTCACAGCCAAGAAAAAATGCTCATTAAAATCATCATAGTTCTCAAGCACGTTTAGCGCTATGTTGGAGTAACTATGTAGATTTATTAGAGATGAAAACAGACTCATCAACCTTGTCATCCAGCACCACTAATTTATACAATAAAACGTTTAAAACTATGTACCACCTTACATTTCCATCATACCGTGCCGCATGCTCCCTAATTATCTCGAAAACTCGAGTTTTCGTCCTCTAAAGCACATTCTCAATGTCAATATCCTCGTCCTCAAAACTGATGCGATGGCGAACTGCGCTTGAATTGATCCCACGAAGTCTGCGTTCCCTCAGCATGATACTGAAAAAACAAAAGAATAATGATCAGGATGGCATAGGGGCAATAATTAATAGTATGTGTAAAGGAATGTAATTCACAATCAGTTGTGAATTAGCATTCACGATGTTATCACAAGGACAGATAATGTTACATGAAAGATTGAGATTATTAACATTCGATAAAAGATGGTTGAAATCTTCTCCGCATTTGTCCGCGGAAAACATGGCGAAAGAGGGATTTATATTCGCGTGTGAACCGGACATTGTACGCTGCGTATTTTGTTCAATTTTTTTAGGAGATTGGGAGCAAAATGATGTTGTAGCCAACGAACATGCAAAGTTTAGCCCGAACTGTAGAAGGAAAGGAAATATAACAATTGAAGAGGAGAATTACGATAATAATATTCTACGAGAATATGAAGAAAGATATTTATCATTTACTAATATGCCAGAAGATTTATCTGTACAAGGAGAGTACTTTGAAAAACTACCTCCACACCATCTACATTGTTACATTTGCAAACCATTAACTGATAGAGCAGACTATTTTGCAAGAAATGGTTATTTCTTACATAACTATCACTATCTACAATGTGTGTTTTGTAAATATATTATCGTTGAACCATTTGAAAAAGTAATGCATTTACCGTTTTGTTTATATGCTGATGAGTGTAAGAAAAAAGACGCTCATCATATAGATGAACCGAAAAAATCACAAACATGCAGTATAATGTAGAAGGTTTTTTATCCTCCGAGGACAAACACTGTGCTCGGAGGAGAAAAACTGTGCTCGGAGGAGAAAAACTGTCCTCGGAGCATAATTTTCCTCCTCAGAGGATAAAATCGAAGTAAAAATGTACTTACATGTACTGGTTGATGCTGCGTGAATCTCCTCGAGTGTAGAGGTGTAGATAGCAGCCTATGGTACAGGTGTAGATAGCGGTCTATGGTACAGGTGTAGATAGCGGCCTATGGTATGATTGATTCCTCTCAGGTGTAGATACTGCCTTTGACTCCTCGAGTTGAGAGGTGAGAAAATGCTGTGAAAACAATGAAATATTTAATAACTGTAACCAAATATATATAAGTAGAGTACTATAAAGTACAATAAATTATCGCTAGAGTGTGCTTTTCATAATAATAATAATAATAAGCTAGAGCAAGCTAATCTGTTAGTAGTGATCTTGTCTTTGCTGATACAACATCAAGCTACTGTACTGAGATGGATAATGTGTTTGGTGCGGGATCAGTGGAGTCTGAGTTAAAGTCTTCAGATTTGTGCGTTCAATTCATTATAGATAGACATTTTAATCAATTAAGTGAATACCATTCTGTTCCTTTAGAAAAAATGAGATATCAATATAAATTAAGTGAACTCTTGGACATGCACCTAGATATATTGCAGCGATTAGCAGAAAAAGGATGGACAAATCTACAATATTTAACTTTTGTGAGAGATTATGAAAAATTAGGAGTTTGGCATAGTGATAACTATAATCATATTCTTGTTTGTGATTTATATGGTACATCATATGATAAATTCTGGGAGAATGGCGATATCCCAGGCTCATGTGTGTGTACAATCCTTACACACTCTATCAATAGAATTAAGAAGGTTATAATAGAAAACAATGCTCATTTAACAAAAGAACAATTAAATAAACTTATCTGGAATTTTTTACGAGATTCTTCAGATGAAACAGGCTTAGAACAAGATTGACAAAGAAAGATCAAAATCAAGTATGTGTGCAATATTGTAAATAAATGAAATGCATCAACTTTGCTACTGGTTGGTTAAATATTAAAATGCGTTATCTCATTGATGATAGAAAACACTGTCAAGATAAGATTCATGTTTGAAAAATGAGCTCCTCTTACTTCCTTGTTGAAGGATCTAACATGGAGAACAATATTGTCCTCGGAGAAGAGGAAAATTTAAGTAAAAATGAACTTACATGTGTTGATTTGACGAAATGAAATAATCGGATATGCTTCTCTCAGCTCCTCGACTCGGTTCAGGTATTGTTCCAGCTTAGCTCCTCGGCTATGATTTTCTCGATGCAGGTAAGTTTCCCTCACGAGAGCACAACTGCTTATGAGACCGAGTAGTGAGGTGAGAAAATGCTGTGAAAAACAATGAAATATTTAATAACTGTAACCAATATATATTATAAAAATCATTTAGTGTTATTTCACAAAATATGAGAATGTAACAAAAATTTTTACTTACAATCAATAATGTTAGCGTCGAGCTAAACCTCTGTGGAGTATGCAGTGCTCGCCAATTGTGATAGGCCTCCTCGGCAGCTAGTATACGTGTAGAGAACTCAATCACTCACTCTCCAAGTTGCATTGAGTGATAAGAAAAATTAAAATGTGTTTTATAGAATGAAGTGTGTACGCACGTGCAAGCATGCGCATGAGCTGACAACATCGGCCGATCGCTCACTGTGTCAAGGTCGGCTCAACGCTCTGCCTTCCTTGTTGTGAAGTGAGGGCGTTGGCCTGCCACATCTGGTGTGATGCATTTCATTCATTCGCGACCTTGCAAGGTCTTGTATGAATGAATGCATCGTACACATGGCTGGATTGGTATTCCATTCATTCTTATCAATATTATTTTGTGTTTGACTTTTTCACATCAGCTATTTGAAATGCATTTTGCAAATGCATTTCAAATAGATGATCTGAATAGATGAATTCAAAGTATTATTCCAAATTAATAGAAAATTTCCATTTTTCTTTTAGATTAAGTTAGTGTAATGATTAATTAATTAACTTTAGTTAATGTTCAACCATTGAGTTGAAAGGTAATGAAAATGGTGGTATGTAAGAGAAAGCAAAGTGGAAGAAAACGAGGGAGAGGCTTCTTAAGCTCGGCCGCGAAAGTACTTAAGGGGGCGGCAGGGGCTGCTACAGGTATTACTTCAACTATTTTAAATAAATTGATCGATGTAACACCCTTTGAAATCCCCATAGCACCTGGCTACCAGTATTGCGGACCAGGAACCAAACTTGAAAAGCGATTAGCACGTGGAGATCCTGGAATAAACAAACTTGACCAGGCTTGTAAGGCCCACGATATAGCATATTCACTAAATAGTGATAATTCTAATCGAGCCAAAGCTGACAGAATTCTAGCGAACGCAGCATGGGAAATTTTTAAAAATCCTATTCGAGAGAGGTCTCAGTTACCTTGTTACGAATGTAATGAAAGCTAAAAATTACTTTGGTGGTTCTTTGAGAAAGAAGAAGAAGAAGAAGAAGATTTGAAAAGGAAAGGTTATACTAATGATATTAGACGCAAGGCTATAGCTCAGTTGAAACAACATATAGCAGGTAAAGGGTATTATTTGAAGCCGTACCCCCCGCTTAGTGGTGGGCGACTTTTAATTCCACCCCCACCCCCACCATCATCATATGGTGTGAGTTTATTCCCTCAAAAACAAGTTAAGAAACGTAGAACAACAAAGAAGGGTGGTAGTAGGAAGAGGTCAAAGAAGAGCAAGAAAAAACCATGAATATGAAGGAGAATTGAGTAACTATGATTTAATGGATTGGGCTAGCTTATTACAAATTCGTTTAAGAGGAATATATATGCTAGATGCATTACCCAAAAAAATTCTAAAAAACGAAAATGCGATCGTGAATTTGGACAAGCACAGCCAACCGGGGACACACTGGATTGCATATAAGAAGGTAGGAAGTAATGTATGGTATTTTGATCCAATTGGAAATTTACAACCTCCATACGAATTGGACAAATATTGGAAAAAAGAAAATGGAGTAAATATATTTTATAATTTGGATCACCTACAACCATTAGATAGTGATATTTGTGGTCATCTCACGTTATTGTTTCTTGCAAATCAGTTGTAATTAAGTGTTTGTGTTGAACACACATTTCAAGATGGTCGTTATAACGTTAAGATCAAAGTCAAGTAACCTTACGAACATTTACAAGAAATTATAGAATTGGACAAAAATAGTGATGGAAATTGGTCTGATTAATTTTTGTAGTTACAATAGTATAGCAAATGTAACAAAGGAACAAATTCTAGCTTCAAATATGGTGATAAGTTAATCTTGTTGGATACCGGTGCATATGAGCTTGAGGATATTATAAAGTCTATAAAGCATAAATTGAACTATGATGAGAAGAAGAATAGACTTATTATACGTGCAAATGCAAATACTATGAAGATTGAAATTTATTCTGATAAGCCTATTGATTTAACACGCTCTGATTCGATTGCTAAGATACTAGGTTTTGATAATGTAGTTTTACAAGCAAATAAATGGTATTATTCCAAACATCTGTTAACATATCGAGCATTGATGGTATTCTTGTTGAATGTAATTTAGCATGTGGCAGTTATTCTAATGGAAAAGAAAACATATAATCTACGAATTTTTGCTAAAGGTTCCTAGCGGTTATTTAATAAATGAAGTACCCTCTCCAATTATTTATGTACCTTTGAATACACGTCGAATTCAAACTATTAATGTAAAGGTAACAGACCAGAACGGATCGTTTATTGATTTCCGCGGAGATACAATTACAATTAGACTGCACATACGTGAAAAACAAAAGTAATGTGATATCTTATTTTCAACCCGTGTACACGTAGTACGTGTACGCATAATCAGGACCTTAGTAGAGAAAAGGTCGCGATAGTGTCAACATCTAGTAAACATAATAATAGGGCGTTATCAGCTAAAAGTGCGAGAACTTTGGAAAGATTAGGTTTTATAGTTGATTGGCGACATGTCAGGAGGGGCCGCAATTAGTGATATTCTGGACGTACAGACAGAGCTTCAGTTTTATAATGACATAACCAAATTCCAGTTTCATACCCATACAGTTTATTCGGGTCAAGAGATAAAGAACTCTGATGAAGCTCGAATTGGAATAAATTCACTGGATGTTTATACTCTACCTTGCAAATCTTTTATATTTATTGAGGGAACGGTGAGCTGTACAAAGCCGGCAACCCCTGCGATTAACGAAAGTGGGGTAACAACTGAAGCGGCTGGTGCACCCGTTGCGGCAGACTATAAATTAAGCAGTAACATAGTGGGCAACCTTTTTGATGAAATACGATATGAATTAGCAGGTCAACAAATTTCCAAATCAAGATTAATTGGTTTAACTTCTACAATTAAAGCTATTCTTGTGAAGAACGCATCTGATAAAAACACATATCATTTAGCTGGTTTTGACAGAGCAGGATATGAGCTAACAGATAATAATTCACTTTCTGTGTGCCGTTGAAATTAATCCTTCCATTTTTTGAAGATTTTCAAAGAATAATTTTAAACTTGAAACAAGAGCTTGTATTATTGAGGTCGCCCTCAGACCTCAATTGCGTCGAGTCTGCAACCGGTACAGAGGTTAGTGTAAAAATTACTAAGCTCCAATGGCGGATGCCCTACATTACTTTAGAAGATCATGTGCGATTGAAATTTTTGAGACTGCTCGATGCCGACACTCCACTGAAATTAAGTTTCCGCCATTGGGAAATTTGTGAATTACCAAATTTGCAAAATTCACTTGTTCATTCTTGGTCAGTACGCACGACATCGAATTTTGATACTCCAAAATATATTATAATTGCATTTCAAACTGATCGAAAGAATAAAATTAAAAAATCAATATCTAATTTTGACAGCTGTAATATTTACAATGTTAAAGTATATTTGAATAGTGAGTATTATCCATACGAAAATCTGCTAGGTAAGAAGGAAGTTTTATACCGGATGTTCCTGGATTTCGCACCCTCGTATTATAATCATTCAATCAATAGCGAACTCGGAACAGAAATCGATTTTAAAACGTTTTGTGAATCAACACCGCTGATTGTTGTAGATTGTTCACACCAACCAAGTCATTTGAAATCATCGACAGATGTTCGTATTGAAATGGAATTTAATAGTGCAGTACCTGCAAATACTTCCGCGTATTGCGTTTTAATTAGCGATCGTGTGATGGAGTACACGCCTCTCACGAGCATGGTGAAAGAAGTTCAGTAATTTGTTGATAGAGTGCATCACTGCATGTTTATAAGGTGTGTACTGCGCCAAATGTAAGCCATTATCAGTTTTACCTTTGAACAGGAATCATGTCCTATTCTTTGTGTTCTGATATTTTGGACAAGCCACAAACTCGCTCTATTGGTATCCAGTGTGATCTTGATTCTGATATTTTGGACAAAGCTCAAACTCAGTCGTCGCTACTTTACGATATGAATCAACAATTTCTATTATGAACCAAGGAGGAGTAGTACACCAATCCAGAAGTCGGGAGAGGAGGAGGAGGAGGAGGGGGCGCCAGAGGTGGAGGAACAGAAACGAGAAGAGGAACAGAAAGGAGTGCAAAAGCAGACACCTACGAAAATTGCTATGGTTGATCTTCACTGGTTTAAGCAAACTTGTAATCAAATTATTGTAAAGGAACTTGCTATTGTCGATGAGAGCAATAATTATGTTGTATTTCATTTCAAATCACCATTTCCAAAGATGGAATTGACTACAAAATTGTTTAACGACGTAACATGGCTGGAACGTAACTATCATAAAATAAAATGGAGCGATGGAGATTTGGAATGGAATGAGACAATTATCCGTGAATACCTCGCAGGTTATGAAAAAATTTTTACAAAAGGAACTGAAAAAGCAAAGTTTTTGAGAAGATTGCATTCTAACGTACAATGCATACCGGAGGACTTTCTCAAGCCCGATTTCAGCTTTTTCACCACTTCGTGGTGTTATGATGCGTGTAAGATACATAAGTATAGACCCGATGGAAGGTGTGCTTTGTACAGTGCACAACATTATAATTCTTTGCTGTTTAAAAATATGTATCAAACAAATATTTCTTGTGCAAGAATACTCGTATGAAAAGTATGAAATTGGCGCCTATGTATACAAATGCTCAGAAAAGAAACTTTGCACGATATGGATTCTTCTACAACGGAAAGGAATTACAGTGTGTTTATTGCTTGCATGCACTGAGATTGCATAAAGCTCGCACGTGTTGTCTGTCTACAATTATTAATGAAGAAAGACCGTTTAATTATTCTATAATAGTGCCAGCCTACACATAGTTTTCTCCATTCGCTCGACAACGATGGATCCGGCAAAGTGGTTAGCTGCTGACCACCAGTTGGAAGTGAGGTTAAAAAACTGCATAGACTGGTATGACGAATGCGAAATTGCAATTCAGAAATCATCTAGTGAAAATTATAGTTTGGCGAAACAATTAAAGGCTATTTTTCTAAGCACAGTTAATTTGAACGATATAAGAGACTATTTTTGTTATTACCGTCCATACATTTGTCTGTAGATAAATTGATTAAAATTGAAGATGAAGTTATGATGTATTGTTGTAGTGAAATGTTGTAAACAAATATATAGATATTTCCTCGAACATTTTGGTTTAGTATCAGTGTAGACTTGATTGAGTGAGGACGCGAGATACGCCCCCTCAGACACAACTGTTACAGCTAAGTGCACATTCCTACCTTATCAAGAGATACGCCCCCTCAGACACAACTGTTACAGCTAAGTGCACATTCCTACCTTATCAATTATAGTTCATAGCAATCAAGGTCATGCAGTGTTTTAGCTTTGCAAAATTCAAAAAATTAACTCGCCTCTTGATGTCAATTTCATTCAATGAATTTGATTCTATTGCAAAAAATATTAAATTTTCAACAGGATTCCAAGGCGATGATGTTGATCTAGCGTTAACAAAAACAGAAAATGTACATTTTCCAATTTTATCTGAGATTTTCGAATTATTGGACATACTAGATACAGGTCATCTACATTATTGTAGTGCAAATGATTTCTCAACTATTGTTACAAATTCCGATGAACTTTGGAAATGCTTGTATGACATTGCAGATAAAAAATGTAAAAGATCAACTTATATCATTGACCTCTCTCTGTTAAGACATCAATAGAGCTGATACCCCAAGTGATATAGGTCTGAGGATATCTATAGCCATTTTTGGAATGCTTGTTCATACTAAATTTACTATAGATATTCTCGGAGAAACACTTAAAAAATAACGCCTGCGGTTTGTACAGCACATAGAAAATTTCAATATAAATTTGTGAAATTTTTCTTAACTGTCGGGTGGAAAGCAAACCAATTGTATTAATTTGCAATCACTTTATAATTTTACAGTATAAAGATGTAACAGATTCACTCAGTATAAAGATGTAACAGATTCACTTTAATTTGACAGTAGAGAATTTTTTCCCTCAAAGGGACATTATTTTTTCCCTCATCTAGCATCACTTTAATTTGACAGTATAGCATTAGATGTAGAAATATGGATTCACTTTAATCTGTCAGTAAAAGATGTAGAAATATGGATTCACTTTAATTGACAGTATAGCATTAGATGTAGAAATATGGATTCACTTTAATTTGACAGTATAGCATTAGATGTAGAAATATGGATTCACTTTAATTTGACAGTAGAGAATTTTTTCCCTCATTTAGCATTCACTTTAATCTGTCAGTATAGCATTAGATGGATTCACTTTAATCTGTCACTATAGAGAGAGGGAATTTTTCCTCCAAAAAGGGAAATTTTTTTTCCCTCACTGAGAGAGAGAGAGATATATCTCTCTCTCTTTTCAACCCCCTCGTCCTCACTGGGAGAGGGGAGATAAGATAAGGAGAGGGAGAGGGAGAGTGAGAGGGAGAAGGAGAAGGAGAGGGAGAGGGAGAGGGAGAAGGAGAAGGAGAGGGAGTGGGAGAAGGAGAGGGAGAAGGAGAGGGTGAGGGGGAGGAGAGGGGGAGTTTGCGCATGCGCAAACTCTAGAGGGGGAGGGGGAAGGGGAAGGGGGAGGGGGATTTGCGCAAAAATTTTTCCTTATTTCTCGGTAATTGCGCAAAAAAGCCCGTCTGAAATCCCAGTATTAGGCTACTAACTCAATCAATCAATCAATCAATCAATGAACCTCTTTCTCCCTTTCGTAGCTCCTATTGCTCTCCTTCTAACTTGATGGTGTTAGTCTCACACATTCTCTCTCCATCATTCTCTCACTTCCACTTTTCTCATATCTGATGTCATCACTTTCTCACTTACTCTCCCTCTATTTGTAAATTCCCTCCCTATTTTGTGAATTCATCTATAATTTTGCTGTATTGTAAGCTATTGTATATAAGTGTATAAGCCAGTATAAATTGTAATCTACATAAATAAAGTACTCAATCAATCAATCAACCTCTTTCTCCCTTTCGTAGCTCCTATTGCTCTCCTTCTAACTTGATGGTGTTACTCTCACACATTCTCTCTCCATTATTCTCTCACTTCCACTTTTCTCATATCTGATGTCATCAATTATCCACTCATTCTCTCTCTCTCTCTCTTTGTTTCCTCACTCTCTCTCTCTAAATTTGTAAATTCATCTATAATTTTGCTATATTGTAAGCTATTGTATATAAGTGTATAAGCCAGATATTGTAATCTACATAAATAAAGTACTCAATCAATCAATCTAATTGTAATCTACATAAATGAAGTAATCAATCAATCAATCAATCAATCAATCTCTATCATAGCTCCCATCGCTTTGCTACTAGCTTTCCGTCGTTACTATCAAAAAGCCCCTCTTCATTATTCTCTCACTTTTTCCACTCTTTCAAACTCCCTCGCCCTCTCAAACTATCTCTCTCTCGCGCACACTCTGTAAACGTTTCTGTTCCTCTCTCACCCACGATAACATTCCAGTAACGATAATAGTCAAACAACGATTCGCTATGACAGCGTTGCCCACACAGTATTATTCTAATGTGACAGCTCCAAACCGTCAGCATCCCTAATAAACAATATCAACTCTTACAATTCAATTAATTCTGACAAATTAAAGTGAGTCTCACTATGGAACATAACACGAAATTCCAATTCAATTGTCAGTATTCTCTATGAATAATATTAATACTTCCAATTCAATTAATGCTGACAGATTT